>NC_079164.1:107858562-108083562 GCF_947568905.1 Ostrea edulis
AGATTTAGTTGTAATAAATAAGTCACGGTCGGAAGTGATGCTTTATGACATCTACTCGTTGTAACTTAAAAACATGAAAGTGTGTAAAGTTTTGTTTCAGATAAATAGATATATTAAAATTGAATTCATTGATTTTAATCTAAAAAACAGTTTATTTGAATTCAATGTATTAGAAAGTTTTTATCAAATCTTATCGTAAACAGCCATTTCTCTAATCAAATATGACATTTCGTTCTCACACAAAGACGTCCCAAGATAAACAAAGAAAGGTAGGGAAAAAACAAAACAGACTTATGAAATAGAAATTTTAAAATAACCATTGAGATAATTTTCATTCTAAATAGACTGATTGAAAAAATTTCGTGCTGGGTAGAATATAATAAAGAAACATAAAATGTTGTGTTTTAAAATTAAACCATTATCAGTGATGTTTTAAGGGCCCATTTTGGGTCCGAATTTCGGCCCTTTCCTTCCTAAAAATTGTCATTTTCCCCCGCAATTTAGCTTGCATTTTTCCCAATAATAAATTATGCAAGGAAAGCGTATTTGAAAAAAAATAAATATTCGACGTGAATTATATACATAAGACTTAACAAAGAGTTATAGGAATGATGATTTGGATAGAATAGTTGAAAATTTTAGGTTAAAGAAAGTTAGATGTGTAAAATAAAGATAATATAATGTTTGATATGATTTTGAAACTTATTTGCAATAAAATTGATTTCTCCCAATTTGAATGAAATGTCGATAATTTTTCCCAATTCGAAAGCCACAGGACCCTTGTAAAGAATGTAGAAAAATCACTGATCATTGATGAGACTAACATTTTTTTATGAGACAATTAAATACAATCATATACATTTTAGTTCAAACAGACAAACTTAACGTTTTCCTTTGAGTTAAGTATTTAAATATGGAAAAACTATCAGGTTTTTTTCTGGAATGTTAGTCAGGGCTAATGGATGTAAGGTCAGGTCTAATAAAAATCATTTGAAATAGTCCGACTGGACTAGTGGCCCAAAAAAGTAAATGTCAAACCCTTCTTTTTTCTGCAGCACACACACACACACATATATATTATGTCCGAACTGGTGTCCGACCTCCGAAGTCAATGCATATCAGAGATTACGAACAAGAATTACTATCAGGAAGACAATAATTCATAATTCCAATGTTATTTATTACGATTGTTTTGATTGGACAAAAATAAAGCTGAACAAGAGTTTATTCCTATAACATGAAATGACATTTTCTGCCGATTTAATGGGTTTATTACTTCAGATCCACTCTCATTCAATGAAATTATATATTCAATCACAAATATATGTTCTTTTCAATTTATTTACCATCAGTTACAATTTTTATTACTTTAAGGATTCTTTGATATTAAGCTCAGATGTAATTGCATGTTTTATAATGGTTAGATCCGTAAAGTTAGCTCTGTCAGATAGTGTATACGGCAAACCGTTGCCGTTTGAATGTTGACTGTGTCAGAGTGTATGATCAGACCTGAACAATATCAACAATATGTCTGCTAACCCAGAAAACCTGCAATGATGGGTTTGAAATAATTCCTTGCGAAAATTTATACACTACCTGCTGTCATTTCAATTTTCAGAATTTTCGAATATTGAAAATGGCGGGTTTCCTTTTCTGAACTAGATAATTCGTTCAAGGGCAAGGTTGCTCTTTCCTATCAATACAATTTCCTGAAACATGGATCAGTATAATACATCAACATTTCAAATATGACATCCTTTCAATATTTGATATCAAAAACTTCAATAAATGGAGGCATACATAAATTAAAACTGTCTTTACTGTAGCTTAATGATTGAACGAATTGTTTGGGGATTTTTAAGATAGGAAAAATGAAAGTAGATCATGACTAACTTTCGTTTACACCCGTCAAGGCTCATTCCGTGCTATTCTGCAGCACTCAAAAATATTTTAAAGAAGAATCTTCATTACAGCAACGAAAACGTTGTCCCAGATGATCACAAATTGCTAGCTTCGAAAATATGGCATTATTTGATTCTTGGACATAAGGTCACAAAGGTACTGTATGCACAAACTATGTGCCTGTCAGTATTATGGCATGGCGTCGTCCGTCTGTTTGCCCAGACCTTGTAGGCTAAATGGAAAATGAACCGTAAGTTCCAGGATCTTACAACTTGGTACATTTGATCACCATGATGAGAGGGAGATGCCCATTGTTTTTCCAAGATCGAAGGTCAAGGTCGTCAAACTTGGTACACATATACTCCTCATGCCAAGTGGAGGACGCCTTTTGTTCTTCAAGGTCAGAGGTAAAAGTCATAGTATCACTTAGTAGGAAAACCTTGTAGGCAGAATACAGACTATTTGGGCTGGTATACATACTCCTCATGCCAAGTGGAGGATGCCGTTTGTTCTTCAAGGTCAAAGGTTAAGGTCATAGTATCACTTAGTAGGAAAATCTTGTAGGCAGGACACAGGCTGAACCGTTGGGCTAGGATCGTCAAACTTGGTACTCGTACACCTTATGCCAAGCAGAGGATGCCTATTGTTTCTCAAGGTCAAAGTCGTATCTCTTAGAAGAAAAACCTTGTTTTTGTTACTATGGTTACAGATATTGCTCTGAAATTTAGTCACAAGCTTCCTCTCAGAGGAATATAAGTTCAGTTTGCATTTCAGCTGGATTGATGCACCATGACCTACTTTAGGGGTAAAAGTAGGTCAAATTGTTTTTTTAAAAGGATTTTTTATCAATTCAGAGTGCACAATGTGCTTACATGTCCAACGGGTGAATGTTGTACCATTTGTGGTACTTTTGTTTAATAGCTTGGTTATATGGGCAAAAAAAGACCCAAGTTAATTACGGTAGATCTTTTAATGTTACCTGTCTGATGTCAATTTCTTATACATGGAGCTTATTTTACTGTTCAATAATCTTTGTCGCAATTCAGAGTGATGTTATAATGGTGCTTGGAAATCATGATTTACGAACTGCTCAACACGGTGCAGAATTATGGCTTCAAGAAATGGCACCATGGATTTTGTTCTCGGGAAAAGAAGGTGCAAATACAATAGGTAAATTCTGTGAATCAGTCATTTGGTAATCGAATTAAAATATGAAAATATGCTAGTAAGGTAATAAAATTTGAAAACATTATTAAGTATCTTGTATGAAAAGACTGACTTTCAGTTTGTATGTTGGGAATTATTCATTATACTTAAGAACATTTATTGTGCAGTTCATAACCTCACAAGGATGTGAGGATGTTGTGCTGCCTGAACATGATGTAATGAAGAATGTGAAACATCCAGCTGTCACAAGGTTGCATATTCACCTAAATTCATCACATTATTGTATATCTTCTTCTCTACAAAAAATAAGTCTCTCAGAAACAAAGGTGCCCACATTGAACTACTCTACATTGTCTCCAGACATTCACACCAAATTTTTTTTAAAACAATATCTATCTTTATTCATAACAGGAAAATGGACAGAACCTGAGGCCAAAGTCTTTAAAAATGTTGCAGTGTCTTTGGGTGTCAACAGAAACAGGATTTTGTTAGAACCTAATGCTACGAATACTGGGGAGAATGTAAAGTTTTCGTATGAAGTCCTTCAGCACATGAACTTATTACCAAAAGACAAGATCATCCTGGTTCAAATGCCATATATGGAGAGAAGGACCTATGCTACATTTATGAAGCAATGGCCAGGTTTCTGTGAATCTCCTGATTTACAAGTTATGATGACATCTCCACCGATTCCAATGCTTAATTATCCCAATACAGAGGTGGGATCATTGCGAGATGTTATCAGTGCTATGATGGGGTGCCTGTACAGAATACAGAGTTATCCACAAAAAGGTTTTCAAATAAAACAGGCTGTACCAGATAGTGTTCTACAGAGTTACCAAAAGTTGCTCAGCACAAATATGTATAATGATCACATTCATACAAAATGAATATTCAGACTTGTTGTATTGAAATATTAATCAGCAACAATGGAATCCACTTTAAAATACACTCTTCGTGTAGTGAGACATACATGGATACTGGTATTCAATTTGCAAATAATTTGATTTTGTACTGTATCAAACTGTACACTACGGTAGTATACCGGTCCCCAATAGCACGTGACTGTGCATGAGCAGTTATTCCCCTTGTCGTTGCTCTATCTTTCAATATGTTAAATTAAAATATAAATATAAAAAATTCTCTGGTGTGTTATTCCTCCTTAATTCTCTGGAGTTCAACAAGAAATATTTGTAAGTACAAGTACAACACTACGTAGAATGTATTTTTAATTGTGACTGTTATTATAAAGATGTTTCACAACATGACAGAATGGCCATTTGGGTGTGAAAGCGTACCTGTACCATCCTTATCAAACAGAGCCCAGAGACTGCATTACAACACCTGCATAATGTTAGGAGTTGATTTTAACAGCATGCAATATAGATTCAGTCAAAATATAAAGTTTTTGTGATGTTGTTTGAATCCCAACAATATGGTCCGAACATTCCAATGAAACTACCTGTTGCTTGGCAACACTGTTTATTTGACGTCCATTTTTGCGATTTCTGACTTCCGTTTCAATAGCAACTGGTTGTCTGTATACATATGCAAGTCGCCACATGTCGCAAATAACAGCAAAGGAACAGTCAGGGGCGCACACCGTAAATCTACGATTTTGTTTCGAGGCCTGTACATAACCAAAAGCATTAAATGTTGAAACATGGTGCCATGGAGATTGCAGTTCTTTGCAGTCATTCTCTGGCTGCCACACAATGCCATCTACATCATGTCGTAAACAAAGTGCGAGAGGTTTATCTTTATCCAGCGGAGCCGAGAACAGGAACTGGTGACTTCCAGTATTTGTCTAAAAGGTTAAAAAAAAAATCACATGTGAAAATAGGTGAATCAATATAAAACTCAAATTTCCTCTGAGAGTCATCAATACAGAGAGACATAAAAAAAATAATCAGCTCAATATCTACAAGCACAACAAACATGTTAATATACAATAACAAACAATATACAATAACAAGAGGCCCACAGGTCTTATCGGTCACCTGAATACTAGTGAAAAAGTATCACTACTCCCAAGGGCTATGAAAAGTAGAAAAAAATTACTGTTTTGAATATCTAAGCTAAATTCTAATGTTCAGCAACAGTATTCTTAAAACTTCAATGCCTTCAAAAGTGCATACACTGATGAGAAGATTTACATAATATAATAGGTGTATTTACTTTAAAACATTTAAAAAAGATGTAATTAATTTGGGCCCATCATAGAGCCAAAACCCTGGGTTGTGAAATTCACCATTTTTTGTACATCCCTTTCTGCTATTTTAAGTATGCATTCAGATTTTGTACAGTATCAGCAAACTTACACATAAACACTATATACTAAGTTTGGCCCCACCCTGGGGTCAGAACTCATACCCCGGGGATCATGAAATTTACAATTTTGGTAGAGGCATTCCTACTGTACATCATTATGTATTTAGTTTATCTTAAACATGTGCGATTCTAGAGAAGATCATAGAAATTGGTCAATTTATGGCAATTTTTGCCCTGCCCCTAAGGCCTCAGGGGTGCAAGAATCCTGAAATTTATAATTTATGCCCCCCTTGTTCCAAAGATGCTTCATATAAAATTTGAAAAGAATTGGAATGGTGGTTATCAAGAAAAAGTTAAAAAATTCTATAATTGATCATTTTGGCCCCACCCTAATACCAAAAACCCCTACCCCTGGGATCATCAAATTAACAATATTGGTAAAGGACTACCTGCTCTTTCTAAAAATCCATTTAGCTTCAATTTACTATCAAAAGCACTAAAGAAGATGTTATCTAAGTGTTTTACACATAAACACTACATTGTAAGTTTGGCTCCGCCCTGGGGTCAAAACCCCTACTCCAGGGATCATGAAATTTACAATTTGTTAGAGGCCTTCCTGCTTTACATTGCAATCCATTTAGTTTTGTTTTTCTTACACATGTCCAGTTCTAGAGAAGAACATTTTTGAAAATTGGTCAATTTTGGACAATTCTTGCCCCCCCCCCCCCCCCCCCCCCCCCCCCCCCTCCCTAGAAGCTTACGGGTGCAGGAGTCCTGAAGTTTAAAATTTATGCTTCTGTCCAAAAGATGCTTCACACCAAATTTGAAAAGAATTGGAATAGTAGTTATCAAAAAGAAGTTATAAATGTTTAATTGTTATGCACGACAGACGACAAAAAGTCCAAAAAGAATAATTAGAAATTTTCAAAGTGAAAGGGCAATAACTTTGGTGAAAATAGGTCAATTGTTGTGAAATTCAAACTTGATCTGTAAGTCATCAATATAAAGATAATTATAGGATTAAACATTCTTTTTGAAGAATTTATCGATGTGTAAACTCTGGACATTTTACTCACAAACTGAATAAAAGTGCAAAGCACTTTTATGTTAAGGTAGGTCCTTAGTCCTGGATTTTTGGGGTTTAGGTAGCATTTTTTTGTTTAGAATCAATAAATTAACATTCAGAGTAATGAAAAAAGGCAAAACAGTTAAGGGTTTCCATATTAATTTTCATTACATACACCACTAAAGTCATATACCCCGATGTAAATTTTTATGAAATTCATTGGAAACAGTTATTTGTTGTTATTTTAATATAAAAACAACAAAATATTTTTTGAATTGCATTTATTTATCGGGAAACATGTCAATAACTAAAATACATGTCATTTTCAATATGTTCATCAAGTTTTAGAATAATATGTGGAAAATTATTGAATTAGCGTTATTCCCCAAAATGTTAAAAAACAAACAAATGTGGACGCATTTTCCTTATAGCATGGTTTACATATCATTTTTTCTGTTTATATTAGTAGAGTTACATCTGTTATAGTTATTCATGGGAAAAAATCCATACCTTTCCTTAATAATTTAAAATCTATAGCTTCCAGATAAATGAGATTATGTATACCCCCATCAAAAACTGAAGTCTGGCACCATACAGCTGAGCTATTTAAATCACCCGGGATTAAAATTGTATGTAATTTCATGAAAAGACACAGATAATGATTCCTTATCACCTTGGTAAAATGTTTGTCAAAAATAAAGGAAATCTATCGCATTATGGACTTTATAAATAATTGAATGAAAACAGAGTTATTGTCCTTGGATTCAATATTTTGAAACATATCATTGACTATTCAAATATAACTAAGAAGTTTGAAATATTTTATGGCTAACAAGATATTTTACAATAACTATTGAAAAAGATTCCAACAAAATGTATGTTCCTATCATTAAATTATTGACTTTGCAAAATCCCATGACGTCACACGAGTGTGGAACTACGTTAAGTAATTTGTGAGTAAAATGTCCAGAGTTTACACGTTGATAAATTCTTCAAAAAGAATGTTTGATTCTTATAATTCCAATTTGTTCCCTGTATTATCAATTTCAAAAATTTGAATAGTTTCCCCGTACTATATGTTATTTGTTTTCAGGCGCGTATGTATGCATAGCGTTTTTGGATTTATTGATATGTAAATTCTTGTTTAGATGTATTTTGTCCAATCAAAACAATAGTAATAAATAACATTGGAATTATATACTAATATTAGCTCATCATCTAAATGTACAGCATAAAAAAAAAGCCCAAAAAACTATGATGGAATAACAGAATGAAAAACAGAAAAGGTTAACACTATATGCCCCAACCATTTCATGGCAGGCCGGCCATCAAAAGGTTTACCTTGTGTGTAATTTTATGTGTATCTCCATCGAACCTCATCAGAGTTGAGCTGTCCTCTGGGAAAACATCACACTCTTCCAGCTGTTGGGAGTTGTATGGTTTTTCTCTTGCCTCTTCAGGGTCTGGGTTCTAAAACACAAAGTTCTTGAAAACTGACCAGCTGCCATGTTTTGATTGTCACTCTGCATAGCCCAAGTAAAATCAACAATCAGACAAAGTGAAAATGCCAACATGGTTGTAAGACCAGGCAAGCCAATATTCATCATTTTGATATTGTTGTACTATTACATAACTACGGACACTAAAATATATTACTCATATACCATGAATTTATTGAAACAAATTCAGTAGATTCAGGTTGTGGTAATTTGATTTTAATTGTAAGGTACTGACTGGGTTAAATTATTAAAGCCAAATTATGAACTATACAAAGAGAGATTATCATGAAGATAAGAAAATTCAAAAATGTATTGCATATATACATGTATCATCAAAACTGAGAAAGCCTGGGTTTATAGAAATCAAACTTCAGACAATTGAAGTCCACTTGCCTGATAGACACATACATAATAAAATTAATGTCCAACCCAGGTTGGTAATGTTAGTAATTCAAGAATTAAACTCTCTCTATCTCTCTCATTTATATCTGCCAATATCTGATTTATTCTTTCAGTCGTTAAATAAACCTGTACCAAACACTTCAGTGAACTTTCCTAAACCAAAGCTTTTGTCTGCTGCCTGATCGGTCATCTCAAAAACATTTTCACATTTTTCTCATAATCAGAGAGCTGAATTCCACCAAATTATCCCGAGTAGATACAGGACTGACACTCACCAGTTGGTCTGAGGTAAGTCCAGCTAATCTCTCGTGGATCTGAGCTATCAGTGCAGGGTCCATGGTCATTTCTCCCCGATTGTCCCCCACCACGACCTGTGACCACACCTCCTCCTCTTCTTTCTTACACAATGTCAACTCTACCCTGATATTTATAAAATAAACCAGTTTGCTGTTATTGAAACAGGTAGGTATATGTTTTCTATTGTGTTTCAGTCCAAACTGATTTCTGAAAGCTAAAATATAAAAGGACTACGCGAGTTGAAATTGGTGCATTTTCCTGTGAAATGCTCATTTTCATACGATTATGAGGTCATGAAAACATCAATGACCAGTATGTCACAATTTGATCGATGTTAACGAAATATAAATATTTGCATGGTAGTTTTTGATTAGAAAATATAGTGCATCAGGGCCTCAAGAAAAAATATAATACTTTACACACTGTCAGATTGAATAGTGCAATATAAGATATAATATGTATCAATTAGGTATTCCTTGATGCCTGCACTCATACCAAAGTGGAGAATCTATTCTAAATCTTTCCCTGAATGCTTCCAATACCATTTTGCAGATATACTATAACTACTTATATACAAAGTATATTGAAAACATCACAATTAAGTTCTTCAAGAGATTAAAAGGTCTGAGTCACTAGAAGCAGCTATACTACTAAGACAGACTTCAAAATCAACTTTTTCAAGCACTTGTAATCCATACGGACTATAGTGACTTAATATTTTAATGTTAGCTAGTTCGCAAAGCATTTCATCAGTCTGTCCACTATATCACACGAAATGATTACATAAATTCAGTTTTATTCTATGGTATTTAATCAAACAAAACAATTTACAGCTGCTTACAATTCAGTTTCTGACTCCTACAGTAGAAAAAGACAACCATTATTTATTTTGTTTTCTTCAGAAGCATACAATAATCTCTGAGAGACTTGCATAACCACTTTTATAAACCTCCATATTTGGAAGGTCAGCATGTCATTGTCACACAAATGCTAAGTATACACGCAAATGCTTAAACCATGCAGGTATTCGACCATAAGTTCAAACATCTAAGAGACCAGTGACAAATTTGCTAAAATCTTAACCAATTCAAGATTGATACCTGGATTTTCTAGAGAGTTTACTAGTCCGACATGTTTTTTACTAGTCTCAGACTTCCGGACAAGAGGTAATTTCGAACCCTGTAAGACATCACTGTTCTGGTGGCCTAGTAGTTAGGGTACTCTATTCCCAACCTTGAGGCTATAGTTTGATTCTCAACAAGCAACAAGTCAAACCTAAGACATTAAAAGTGAAAGTCATGGGTCCTTTGGATATGACCTAAAAAATGTAGATCCTGTGACACATTAGGCATTGACATAATAAGAACTATCACTGCTGTGGGTTACCTAACCCTGGTGAAGTTTCCACAGGAGTGAAAAATTCTTGAATGAGACATCAAACTGCTATGGCATCATTTGATTATGGGATTAGTCCTTCACTAGTTTAATATGTATGATCTTTACACTACATAATTCTGGCATGAAATTCAATAATGTTGTGTTTTTTTTACCTCTGATTTTGAATTGTCCATGTGCTGGCTTCCACTTCCACATCTCTAAACAGCTGTCCCTTCAACAAGTGCTTCCCATTCTTAATTCCAAAGTCGATAAAGTCAAACGATAGTGAGAAATATATGTCTGCTTTAGTCAGGCCAGTTGGCAATGTGAACTGCGCTGTTACTTCCTCAGCATTCTGTGACCAAGTGTATTCTGGTCCCGTATTTCCTATTTGGTAGAAAGAAATCTTCATTTAAAATCATTTGTATTGTAAGATTACTCTGCATACCAGTGCTCTGAAATCTTACCATTTTGTGGCAGCTCAATTTTTGTGGTACCCTGATCCTGCATATTCAAAACCTTAATGAACTACACATTTCATATGTTTTAACATACTGAAACCTAGATAGAATGTTCAATCGTTTAAGTGATAATATCCTACTAACCCTGTCCCGAGACACATTTAGATTATTCTTACTAACTGAAATCATACCTATTACATCAAATCTTCACAAAACTGTAAAATTTTGGCAATCAAATAAAATTGGGGCCTCCAGAACTTAAATGATTTCACTTTTTTTTTTTAAATTCACCATAAAAAAAAAAATGAATGTACAGAGAGTATCTTTATACTTTATTCAGATTTAATGTCCACATGTGCCACTGCTACTTTAAAAAAATTAAAACTAACTTCTGGTTTTTCATGCAGAAAATATTGTGTATTCCAATAAATAAATAAGCTAAGTTAGAAAAATCTTCAATAATAGTATTTTCTGAGGGCCTACATTTAGTAGTAATATCTAGGTACTGAAATCAAATCTACACAAGTTTCAATGTAAAATGGAATTGATCTTCATAAATCATACTTTCCAGAATTTGTCTTTGAAATTCTTGAAATTACATTTTCTTTGAATTTTTAAAATGCTTTCACAAGGAAAAAAAAAACCATGTACACATATTAATAATGGAGCGAGGAATAATTTTTCAATCTCAAGTGTTCCATGACTGTAGGTAATACACACCAAGGTGTGAAAAGTTTGTAATTTACGCAAATACCCGTGAAGCTCCAAAGTACGTCTCACCTCATCCTTACTTCAAACATAAATTTCCGAGACAATGTACATGACAGGACACAACTTATTTGATTAAGTCAGCTTAAAATTAACATGAGGTCCATGAATGACATCACTTACTTTTAAGAAATTTAATGTTTACATATAAAACTTTAATCTACACAGATGCCTATAACTGCGGTTCTTGATTCTTTTTTGAATATCTGTTATGGTATCATCCTGACCAGAGAGACAGAGAGTAATAAAATATTGATTGGAATCTTACTTATCTGGTTTTAAACTTTAGCTTTACTACTTGTATGTACAAAAAAGAAATTCATAATGAATTTGCAATGATTATTTAATGTTCAAAGTTGGTGATCAAACTTGTCAACACAGTCAAGTTTATTATGTGGAAAAATTTACTTAGGGTAATGTCAAGCCACTTTTGAGATAAGAGCTCTTCTGTGTAGGAGGTGCATTTAATGGAACTTTAAATGCGTAAGTGGGACTATAGACATTTAGCAGTTAATAACTGTTATATGTCTATGGTGAGACAGAGCCTGGATATGATGTGTACAAACAACGAAATAGCGTGATAAAATAAAAATTCCATGTATCTAATTACTCCCTGAATATTATCAGTTACTTAGTTTATGTATCAGTCAAATTCAGATGATGAAAGTGTGTATGATAAACATACTGAGTACATTCACTTATTCAGTGATGATTATTTGTCCCACTCCCACATGTAAACAAATCGTTTTGTGCCATACTATGTCCAAAGGGAAATAACTCAGATGTATCTTTAAAAAAAAAACACCCGGCGATATTTCACAAAATCATATATAGACTAGTGATACATATCATATCGAGGCAGCTGTATTGAGATACAGATAAAACCCATATTATCCCAGCTATATTATGAAAATTTTAAGCCAGACAGATGCCATACAAAACTTGAACAGAAGAGCTCTGACATTTGAACCTTTGGCTCAGTTGAGGCAAAAACCAGTGTCATATGCTTAACAAAATTCTCCACAATGTCTCTCACCTTGGCCGTTTGAGTTTGTTTCCATGGGCTCCTCCTCTCTGATAGGTTTCAGGGAATCATATTCAAATACAAAGTCTGCCTCTGCCCCAAGAATTAGAGCAGAGCCTTCCTTGTTTAGTGCAGCATAATCATATGGTCTTCTTCCATGTAGTCGCCTGCACCTCTCTGATACCCAAGAAGTTTTATCCCCTGCCAAGTAAATACATCTCTTTAAATGCACATACAGTAACTTATTGTAACTATTGCCGAACTATTTTACAATAGTTAGCATGTTTTTACAAGAATTCAAAATTTTCATTGGTTGTTTTACGTCCTATTTGAGAATTTCTTTTACTCTTTTTTTGTGGAGACACACCAGCTTTAGGTGAAGTGCCACAAATTTTGACCTATGCATAGCACTTAACAGTCGTATGAGTGAGGGTTCTTATAATGCCAAAGCCTACTGTGACAAGGGACCTCATTTATAAGGTCATATCCAATGGCACCACTTCTAATGCTAAGTGCTTGGTAAAACAAGAGGTACTGTGAGCAATGCTCACTAAGAATACCTCCCGCTTACCCCAATCTCCCAAAGGGTGTTGGTAATAGGTAAAACTTCAGTATTATGATTCAAAAGATATCTAGGAACACAGCATCTCCATGTGATGAAAAAAGCCGTTAAAGAATTTAAATGGAAACCATATTGCTACTTCGATGTCCAGTGCGCATGACCTTTGACCTTTTGACCCCAAAATCGATAGGGAACATCTTCATCCCATGGGTAGTCCATATGTATGATATGGTGACGGTAGGTGGAAAGGATAACGCTTTAGAGCCCGGAAACCATATTGCTACTTCGGTGTCCAGTGTGCTTGACCTTTGACCTTTTGACCCCAAAATCGATAGGGAACATCTTCATCCCATGGGTAGTCCATATGTATGATATGGTGACGGTAGGTGGAAAGGATAACGCTTTAGAGCCCGGAAACCATATAGCTACTTCGATGTCCAGTGCGCTTGACCTTTGACCTTTTGACCCCAAAATCGATAGGGAACATCTTCATCCCATGGGTAGTCCATATATATGATATGGTGACGGTAGGTGGAAAGGATAATGCTTTAGAGCCCGGAAACCATTGCGTCTACAGACGGACAACCCGATTCCAGCATACCCCCCCCCCCCCCCACAACTTGTTGCGGGGGGTATAATAACAGTCACTACCTATTAGAACGTTATAGGTTTGAGTTGACACAGTATTGGGATCAAGAATCGGTTGTGAAGCATGCACTAGCTTAACCTCTATGCTACCATCATTGGGCTTCTGAGGTTACATCAATTTTCATGGGTATGAAAACCAAGAACCACAACAACCAGTTTTTTTGTGTGCCAAAAGAAAGCATATTTTTTCAATGCAAAATCTCAAATCACAACACTTCCACCTCTGGTGTGTCCAGGGGTCCATGTTTGCCTATTAACTATCTATTTTGTATTGCTAGTGGGATTTATGAGATTGATCACTGTTCGTTGTCTTCGCCTTTCTTCTAATAAATATACAAAGAACCCATCCTTCATTAACATAAGTTTGTGGTTTTAAGCAATCATGAAAACAACAAAAATTGGTCGTTAATGGAAACTGTTGATTAACATAAACTTATGAAACCATGAAATATGATTTATGGTACACTCAGCATTTATTCAACAGCAAAATGGATCCCTCTACAAGAAAAACTAGAGAGTCACCTGAACTCAGAGTAATCCACTCCATGACTGTCAAATGAGTGGCTCTGTACTTGTCTTTCTGTTCTGAATCACATTCCACAACATGAACACACAAACAGTCGAGTTTGTGTGTGTTGTCGACTGAATGTAGCACTGCATCTACCAGCAGAAATGGAGCTTTGTCCTCCACTGGATCATTAGAAAATACAACCTGAAAATAAATTGTTTACCTGAATCAAAAGTTTACTTTGTTCACGATGACATTTGGGGAATATGGAAAATACTGGCAATTCTAAATATATCTCTGTTTATTTATTGTATCTATGATAAAATCAGTTTATTAACAATAGAAATATATTTGTACATGTTATATTCAAACTATATTATATGTCCCATAGAGATTTACTAGGATAGCTTTATTTCAAATTTGATTTATAGTACACAGAATGAAGCAATAAATCCACTATGATGAAAATAACTGCACAAGAAATAATTGTATCCCCATCCTTATTTGAAAATGCTTCAGGCAACCCTCTGACATTAGATATTGATCAGACTACATTAGATATTGACCAGACTACATTAGATATTGACCAGATATTGATCAGACTACATTAGATATTGATCAGACTACATTAGATATTGATCAGACTACATTAGATATTGACCAGACTACATTAGATATTGACCAGACTACATTAGATATTGATCAGACTACATTAAATGCTAATCAAACTACAAGAGATTTCAAACCTTCCACTCCTGTGCAGTATTCCTAGCTCCTGTATAATACAAAAGTAGTTTCCCAGCACCATCACCAACTACAGCCATGTCTTCAGACACAAAGTACAAGGAAGCATTCAATCGTCCAGTCACCGAGCTCTGACTGTTCATGTCAGGTATGGTTCCAACTTTTCCACAAATGTTGATCCTGTTGTCCTGGTGAAATTTATAATACCGTAAATTTATAAATGAAGAAAATTCAGTAAATCAAAAAAAAAAAAAAAAAATCCAGGTAAATTACATGTAAAGTCTAGAATAGAATTAACACTCTCAACATTGCAAATAGCTGCAGATAACCCACTTACTGTGGACAGTGCCTGAGCTATACCCCAGCTCTTGTCAATGAAGAAAATGATGTCAGTATTTACTTACCGTGGACAGTGCCTGAGCTATACCCCAGCTCTTGTCGATGAAGAAAATGATGTCAGTATTTACTTACCGTGGACAGTGCCTGAGCTATACCCCAGCTCTTGTCGATGAAGAAAATGATGTCAGTATTTACTTACCGTGGACAGTGCCTGAGCTATACCCCAGCTCTTGTCGATGAAGAAAATGATGTCAGTATTTACTTACCGTGGACAGTGCCTGAGCTATACCCCAGCTCTTGTCGATGAAGAAAATGATGTCAGTATTTACTTACCGTGGACAGTGCCTGAGCTATACCCCAGCTCTTGTCGATGAAGAAAATGATGTCAGTATTTACTTACTGTGGACAGTGCCTGAGCTATATCCCAGCTCTTGTCGATGAAGAAAATGATGTCAGTATTTACTTACTGTGGACAGTGCCTGAGCTATACCCCAGCTCTTGTCGATGAAGAAAATGATGTCAGTATTTACTTACTGTGGACAGTGCCTGAGCTATACCCCAGCTCTTGTCAATGAAGAAAATGATGTCAGTGTTCCATGGATCCATGTGCAGGTGGTTATGAACTCCAAACAGTTTAGCATGATGGTATGAATACTGATCCTCTGTCAGCGTAGTTAAATCAATACCTGCCAAACAAGACAACAGTAAATACATTAAAGCTGTTCCATCATCCATCTCTGGATAAAAGATAATCTCAGCGAGATTAGTCCAAATATCCAGCCTCGACAAATATTGCTGAGATTAAATAAATGACAGTTGAAGTGTAAAAGTGTTAAAGATCTGTAACTGGAAAGGGAAGAATACAGTGGAACAGTCCAGAATTCAAACCTTGACCACCAAAACTCTAGATGGGTGCTTTACAACTGAACTATCTTACTTAAGAAATCAAACTTGCCTAACTATCACATTCTACCCCATTGATTGTCTTCATATCTTGAAGACGTACAAACAGAATTCCCCGTGTTTCAAAATGTAATAGGCTGGGGAAAAGTATGATAGCTCAAACTGGAATTTTTACCAAGGCCTCCGACTCTCCAGTCAGGTGCACTATCTGACCCAGGTGACTGAAACCATCTGACCTACACAGGTCTAAGCTTATATTGGGTGACTGCCCTCTCACTCCCCACCCCAACTATGTTTAACAGTGAATGAGAAGAATATAAGCTTGAAAGTTAGTGAATATAGGCCAAAATGTTACAATTAGGATAAGCAAATTTCAGGTATAATTCATAATTTAAAAGATAACTAAAGATTTTCATCATTAGTCCTGACTGACAAATAAGGACAAATTGACAGGAATATGATATGTGTGTATACAGGAGAGATGAGACTTAGTAAAGAAGCAGGTACAGCTGGGGATTTCAGTAGGAGTCCCAAAATCTGGCATTCAAATACAGGAATATATTTATAAGAATTCATCCAATTACATCCAATTTGAATGGGGAAAAAACGAAATTCAGGTGGCTTTTCTTTCCCGAAACATATAGCATATGCATCCTGAGCCAATTCATGTTCAAATACATTTTTCATCATCTATTAATACACAATATATATTTATTTACTTTTGCTCAATAGATGGGTACACCTTTTTCGAAGCAATAATCTGGATGAATTAAACAGTTATCAAACGTTTTTTGAAACAAGAGGCCCACAGTTATCAAGCTTTTTTTGAAACAATAGGCCAACAGGCTTTATTGGTCACCTGAGTACTAGTTAAAAGCATCACTACTCCAAAGGGGTAAATAATCTAGAAAAAAATCCTGTTCTGAATATCTATGCTAAATTCTAATATTCAACAACAGTATAAAACAAGATGTGTTCTTAAAACTTCAATGTCTTTAAAAGTGCATACACTGATGGAAGGTTTTACATAATATATGTATAAACATTAAACAATATGACTAATTTGGACCCATCCTCGATTCAAAACCCTGGGTTGTGAAATTCACCATTTTTCATACATCCTTTTCTGCTATTCCTAAATATGCATTTAGCTTTTATACAGTATCAGCAAACTTAAAGAAGTCCTTCAAATCATTGTAATAATTTTGACACCACCCTGAAAGCAAACCCTTACCCTCAAGGATCATGAAATTTACAAATTTGGTAAAGGACTACCTACTCCTTCTTAACATCCATTTAGTTTCAATTTAGTATTGATAGCACTAAAGATGTTACGAAAGTGTTTTATTACACATAAACACTATTCACTAAGTTTGGCCCCACCCTGGGGTCAGAACCCCTACTTCGGTGTTCATGAAACTTATAATTTTGGTAGAGGCCTTCTTGCTCTACATTGTTTTCTTACAAATGTGTGGTTGTAGAGAAGAAGATTTTTAGAAAATTGGTCAATTTTTGACAATTTTCCCCCATCCTTTAAGCCCCAGGCGTGCAAGAGTCCTGAAATTTATAAATTATGCCCCCCTTGTCCAATATGTGCTTCATATTAAATTTGAAAAGAATTGGAATGGTAGTTATAAAGAAGAAATTAAAAATTTCTATTGTTCACACATTTGATTAAATTAAATGTGGACATCAAACCTGATGTTTTAAAGATGAGTAATATTCGTCGATCGCACAAAATCATAAACTTTTTTTTACCGATGGAACAAAAAAAAAAAAATTATAAATAATTTTGTCAATAATTTTAATGAGGCAAGTGGCAATTCCAAACAAACTATAATTTCATTTCGGCCTGGTACAACAATATACATTACAGTAATAATAATTCTTGAAAAGAGATACCATTCAAAAAGTTAAACGTGTTTAAAGAAAAACCCAGAGAGACCTGATCAGTAGTTTAAAGTTAGTGAGCTTTCCATTTGAGCCATCCTTCAACACAACCTCACAGATGACCACAGGTTTTGAAATAAATTTTTTTTCCAAACAGACTTGTGACTATTTTTGTTCACTAGTCCACAAAACATAGAATGTTACATAAATTCATTTTCATTCAATACATGGTATTTAATCAAACCAAACAATTCACAATTACAAACATTTCAGTTTCTGACACCTACAGTAGAAAAAGACAAACTGGTATATTTTATTTTTTTTCTACAGGAAGGTCAGCATGTGACTATCATGCTAACCTTTAACCATGCAGGTATTAACCCAATTTCAAGCAAATGGTGCAATTTTCCCCCCAAATGGAAAGGCCTAGACCCCTATTATATTTATTGCACTTAATAATTTCAATATGTAGACATTGTGTTTATTCTCAGAGTTTGTTGTTTATTTCAGTGCTAGTTTGCATCCTTGTTTTATTTATTTAGTTTTCAGTTCATCGTCCTGAAGAAGGGGCAGGTTGTCCCAAAAATTTGACAATTTCATATTGTTCGTGTCGTTGGTCATTTATAGAACTTTATATCCTTATCTATTTGGACCGTATCTACATTCAGATCAGATACTTTGGATGCTGAGTGTTATTGGATTTTAATGCTCTCTCAACCACCGTGGTGGTCTAGAGGTAGAGCAGAAGGTCGGATTTCGAATCCTGGCAGCGACAGATCTAAATCGTTAACACGGGTAGAGACGGTTCCATCACCAAACACTCGGCATCAGGCTTGGAGGTTATAAAACTTTTACCGTACTCATACTCAAACTCAGCCATTTTTGTTTTAAGTACAACTCTGAGCAAGCTCCGAAGCATACTCAAAAAATCTTGAGCATGTACTCCATTTGAGTGAAAATAATTTTATAAAAGTTTTATAACCTTCACTTTTGAGTATGAGTACGATTTAGAGCACGGAGTTTGAGTTAAAGTGTGAAATCGGGCTCAAAAAAGATTTATAATCTCCTAAGAGATTACTTTAAATACGAATGTCACATGTTACAGAAGGTGTGACACGCTAAAGAACCCTCACTGCTCAATGGCTGTAAGCGTCGAGCAAAAGACTAACTTTGAAGCCATTCACTGGTCTTGGTGACGTCTCCATGAGTGAAAAATTCTGGAGAGACATTAAAGAAGATACAATCAATCAATCACATTGCTCTTTCTCTTTCTCTATATATCTATATACACGTGTGCACATGTGGCAACTATATATGCAATCACAAATGATTACAATATAAAAGCTTGTTAACAGTATGCACAAAAGGCGTCAGAAGTGCATGAAGTGTCCTCCCTTTTGGTGTTATAATATACCTATCAAAATAAAAACGTGACAAAGTAACAAATCCCAGGGTCTTGTACGCTTCAAATAGCATTGAACAGGTATGACAACAACAGATGAATAATAAAAAAGTAATACCATTCTCAAATTTGCATGTATAAGTTGGTAAAGGGTCTAAACTAAGCTTATATCCGTCAAAATTCGGATCCAATAGTTCACGACGTACTTTCAAGTCTGCCTTGTCCGCCATGTTTGTTTTTGATTGTTATGACGGAGCGAAATTAATGAAGTACAAAAGTTTTCAAATATTTTACTTAGTATCAATATCTACATTACCAAAACATAGCTATATAAATATATTTTTAATACAAAATTATTGAAATTCATGGAAATTTTCCCCAAAAGAATTTTTCCACATTATGCGTTTTGTGAAAAACATTTCTAAGCGGAAGCGTCCTATTTTGGCTATAAATAGGTTTAGAAATTCCACGAAATATATATATTGAGGATAAATGTGTATTGTGCAGCAACTTCACGTAAGATCTCTATTGTTAACTTCAGTAGCGCACTTCGTCTTTGCCTGCAGAATAGTGTGCAATGTGATTATTTAGCTGTTGTATGATATTGCAAAAATATTCCAAGAATCAACTTTAAGAACCTTGTCATATATGATAATGCCTTATGTATACATATATACGGCCCGCGCCGGCCCTCTATATTCATGCTACTGTGTATATGTATTCTTTCACAGGAGTTTGCAGTTTCATCTGTAAAGGTCTACATTGTAAACAATAACCACTATAATAGCGTTGTGAGCGAAGCTCCGTGGTTGTTTACACTGTGGGCCTCCCAACTCTTGAGATTCACTTTAGAGAAGTGGACATGCAGACATTAGCTATGCCTGTCCACTTCTCTGAAGAGAATAGTTTATATTGTAACGTAGTGGTCACCTATCCAAGTGCTGATCACACTCGCTGTTGCTTAACTTAAGTAATCGAGAGAGACACTCTACCACATCACTAGAAAAGCTAGTGAGATAGTATAAGTTCCCTTTATTCTGTCTGCTACACTTCCCCCTGCTCAGGGAAGCTATTTCCCAGAGCTTAGCGTGAGTTATCTCTGAATGCTTCGCACTTCTTCATCAATGGCATCCGCCGTTCCCAACGACAACCAGCTGTCCCTGGATGAATTAAACCACGTCTGTGCATGGACACAAAAGTCCCAGAGCTCCGAAGAGACTCTACCTGAAGAAGGCCCACCAAACACCAGAGTCACTATGCTACCACCAATTTCTAAATGGTATTGGTCACCCAGCTAAGTGCTGATCACGCTCGTCGTTGCTTAACTTAAGTAATCGAGAGAGACACTCTACCACATCACTAGAAAAGCTAGCGAGATAGTATAAGTTCAGTTTCCCCTTATACTTACAGTTACATTTCACCCCAGTCTGGGAAGCTTCGTCCCAAAGCTTAGTGTGAGTTCTCTCTGAGTTTTTGGCACCTGCTCAGCAACGGCATCTGCCGTTCCCAAAGACAACCACCGTCATTTCCGGACAAATCCAGAGCTCCAAAAATACTCTACCTGAAGCAGGCCTAACTCCCACCAAACATCAGTCACTACGCTGCCACCAATATGTAACATGTAGCGGTCACCCAGCCAAGTGCTGATCACGCTCGCCATTGCTTAACTTGCGTGATCTGATAAAGAGAGACACTCTACCACATCACTAGAAAAGCTAGCGTACTAGCGAGGCAGTATAAGTTCCCTTTTTACTGTCCGCTACAATATGTATGTAACACTGACAGATATATTGTACTTTCAGAAAAAGAAGTGATGCTTTAAAACTGCAAAAATCATTATAGTTTATTATTCATATATTGCTATAATACTGTCCATCTACTTGTATATATACATGATGAACAATTCATATATGTATGTACTTGTTTCCCCAACATGCTGCATCCACTTGCAGTTTGCAGTCTATGTAACCTGTAGTTAATGTTGTAAACTTTCTTTCTTTTTTGAATTTCCTTCTTTATAAAATGACTTACTGTTATGCCCTCTGGGCCCAAAATTGGAATAAACTTATCTTATCTTATCTATTGTAAATGGAAATATCGTGTATTATATTTTACTTGTTACATATTTAACTAAATTTGTCAATTCATGTGATGGGGTTAAATCCCCTATAGCAAGATATTCTCGTGAAAACACAATTTATCAAGAGTAGATATATCATGTACAACCGAGAAAAATACCCGAGAAGTACAACTCTTTGTGTTTCATGTGAAAAGAAGAAAAAATGCTAAAGTGTCAGATACTTCTCAGGATTTAAACTTAGAACTCGCCAATTGCGAGTAAAATTTTGTGTGGGCGAGTAAATTTGCTGTCTTGCTTGCCCATATGGTGAATGATTTCTGTGAACAGGAATTGATCATAATTGTATCAGGTTTGGTAATCAGTTTATTTTATGCAACCAGACACTTTTCCGAGAGTTATTTACAAGCTTAATTTAAAGCGTTTTGGAGACCACATCTAAGTCGAAAGTAAACCATGCACGAGTTTTAACCAAATTGATTGGAAAGATCGCTGGTGTCAAAACAGCAGGAAGTTTTTGAGCTGGCCAAAAAAAGAGCACAATTGCAGTCTTCATGATGATTATACCATAAGGATATGAAAAAATAGAATGCTACTGTTACTGTTAGTACAAAGAAAGCAACAGCAGAACAAATTGAAAAAATATTGGAGCTGGAATGCAAATAATTTGATAATGAATGTTTCTGTGAAAGAGTATACACGTATCATATAAGATTTTTAAAAAAGTATGGAAACCTATTTTCAAACTCTAAATATTCCTGTGCATTCAAACGGTATAATGAAACAAACGCACACAAAATATATGATCCATAATTCACATCACAGACAATCATATTGCTTGGTTTCGAATTTACTCTTTAATAGTAAATTCGAGCCTGAGCAATATAATTGCCTGTGATGTGAATGGATTTCTTGCATTATATTTTATAATTATTAGATTTGGGCTAGCATGTTTTGTTGTATGCTCCCAGAAATAACATTTCGGGAGCCCACATGGCTCCTGAAAATTTTAGTTAAGTTTCAACCCTGCTTCTGCAAATATATAAATCAAAACAAAAGTGCTCATGATGTGCATTGGATTTCAGCCTCCTTCCTTCTTGCGCAGCAACGTTGATATGGAATATCTTGACTGGTGTCAATTTTATGGAGACAATTTGTGTCATGTTGAGTATGTGTCGCACTTATTCAGCATTGCACGGAATTTGCCATTATTTTCAATAAAAACAAGAAAAATACCTGTTTATAGTAATGTTTTCTTTCTCGCAAAAGAGGGATAATAGCATTTTAGCAAGAATATCTTGCTATAGGGGAAGTGTTCCTAACCTTTTAAAGAAAAATTTGAAAGGTATTATCTGAATGAGTGTGTATATATTATTTAATATATGTATGTAATTGTTTTACCACTTAAGACTCAATTCGCAGTTTGGTCATGCATTGGAGACCTTGGGGGAAAAGCTTAGACATGGCATGCCAAATGGTTCACAAGAAATGAAGCATTATTTTCTCTAACAATGACAATAAACTATTTATATATATGATATGAATATTCCCATGCATTGTAAACAATTTTACATTGTATTTTATTATACCGGTAGAAGGCCAATCTCTAAAGCTTACAAAAAGCGTGAAACGATTACATGAATCAAAAGAGGGATGAGATAGACTGGGAATTCATACATTTCAGAGAAATTATTGCCACTCCAAAAAAAATTATGAAAAAGGGGGGGGGGTAGTAATATCCATACTTCAGGTGCCTGTGATTTTACTCGGAAAATCAACAACTTGGGTATCCCGCCAATTGTGCCACTGAGAATGTGTGAGATTTTGTGAACTGTAACTAGGCAAACAATGTGTTTCCTTTTCATTTAGTTATTTTATTTCCATTAATTTAATTTGATATTTGAACATAAAGCATATATCCCAAATTTTATTTATATATTCAGTTTGGACCAATAAGAATCTGATAGTATTTACTAGTCGTCAATTCAACATGTTCAAAGAATCAAATTGTACGTTCCCTCCCTCTTTCCTCTCTATTTCTCCTGAAATGCTCAAGGGACTTATTTCCCAGAGGTTGTTTTGTTTGGACTGTTGAGGTAGATGTCTTATCATTTGTGTGAATCTATAAGTTATCATTATCAAAACTTGGCATACTGCTAAGATGACATGTGCCATAAATTATGCTACATGATACTTTATTTGGTCATTTTTATGCCCCTCGAAGATTGGGAGGGAGGGGGGGCATATTGTTTTTGTCCTGTCTGTAATTCTGTCATTCTGTCTGAAACTTTAACCTTGCTAATAACTTTTGAACAGTAAGTGATAAAGCTTTGATTTTTCACATGAGTATTCCTTGTGACAAGACCTTTCTGTGGGTACTAAACCTTTTGACCTTGACATTTGACCTACTTTTTAAAAAATGACATTGGTCATAACTTCTAAATGGTAAATATTAGAGCTTTCATATTGCACATGAGCATTTCATGTGACAAGATCTTTCTACTGGTACCAAGATATTTGCCCTTGTGACCTTGGCCATCTTCAGAATTGGCCATTATCGGGGGCATTTGTGTTTCACAAACACATCTTGTTAATTTAAGGAGTGTAGATAAGCAAAAGTATCTTGTGACTTTAAATTGATGTGTAAATGTAAGGGAAACACCAAATTAATTTAATTAATTGTTTTCTATTTGTAGTCTTTGCAGCTATGTCTGATTCTGATATGAACATTCCTATAGTTGATCAGAGTGAATTGGAACTAGAGAACCTTCCTATTGGCAGAGGAGGATATGGAACTGTCTTCAGAGGGAAGCACAGAGAGTTTGGTCATGTCGCTGTCAAAACTCTGATCAACAATGGACATCTACCTAAAAAGTAGGGTTAACAATCTTGCTTGTTTGTGTAAAGGTTTTTTACAGCATTTCAATGCTTTCTAACCTGTATAGATATAGTACAACTGCATCACAAAATACACATGTATGCAGTGAATGTTTTTCTAAATCTCAAATGTTGCTGATTTAATATATCATTCAGACATTTGGATGTGCTGCAAGCAGAAGCCAAGAAACTGATGGAGTTCTGTCAACATGACGGAATCCTTCAATTACATGGTCTAGTGATGCAGAGAGACAATTACTCGCTCATTCTGGAGTACATGCCACTTGGGAGCCTTGTTGATTTTCGGAAACAGTTTAGTCCACAGTTTCCCTTGTATGTGAGATTTGTGATGGAGGTTTCATCAGCCATGGATTTTCTTCATTCCCGCCATCCCGTCATTCTTCATCTAGATCTGAAAGCAGACAATATTTTGTTAGATGGTGGTATGCATGCAAAGGTATATCAATCAATTTCTGTATCTATCTAGTAAAAGGATCCCTGTGCACTTATTATCTACCTAGTGTTGTATAGTCATCCTTTGAGCCACTGGTTCATAAAATTAAGTTGCTTTATATTCATAAGAAGAACAATGACATTGCAGAAAATGATGTAGAATGCAGTCCATAAATGTGATTGGACTGCGGAAAACTTTAAAAGCTGCAGTATATTAGTTTACATGTCAAGCTACAATGTATAATGTAATCAAAACACAAATTTGACAGGTTTCAGACTTTGGTTTGTCTGAGTGGAAAACTGTGACCATGACAGCCACCAGGAGGACAGAGAATGCTGAATCAAGTGGGCGTCGCTGCACAGTGTCACATGTGCCCCCAGAGGTGTGGAGCAACATTAATACACCTTCTGACAGATTCTACGATATCTACAGCTTTGGCATCTGTATCTGGGAGATGTTAACAGGAGCCGTCCCATACGGAAGTAAGTCTTTGTGTAGTCTGACTAAAGCCAGTCCCTACTAATTCACTTCGTTAATTAGTATGGGCTGGCTTTAGTCAGACTGGTGTTTGTAACAAGAATGAAAACTGTGACTATTGCCATATATATAACATCAAATGCAAGAAAGACAAACAGCATTCTAAGATAAGAGAGGTAATGAGTCATTCTGGTTGTCCGGCAACATTTGCTATGACTTTCATTCATTTTTGAAATGTTATGTAAGGATAAGGGTATTAAAGGGATAATTAAAACCTTAAATTTAACCATTTTTCAGTTGTTTTTAGCAAAGAATAAAGGAATATAAATTCATCATCATCTGATATGTATAAAACATTAAATCAATTTATGCATTCCACTATTGTTTTTACAGATGCGATAGACAGCTTGGTTCGTTCAGCAGTTTTAAGTGGACAGCGGCCCGATTGTAGTCTTATTCCAACCGGCTGCCCTCCACTCCTGACAAAGACGATGACCAGATGCTGGCACCAAAAACCTACGCAGAGGCCGTCCTTTGGAAGTGAGCTTAAGAGTCGGATAATGAAATCATGGCATTTGAATTTCTTTGGAAAAAATTTTGAGAAATAATTTTAAACATTTTTACCAACATAAAAATAACTGTAAATTTCTCCAATTTATAGCCTTGAAGAAGGAGATTGAAGGACAATATGATAAAGAATTCAAATACAATATAAGTACTGCAATGAAAAACGTACGAAGGGAAATAAAGGAATCTTATGTGAGTACATTTAAATGTTAGCGTGGAGAAATTCTACTACACGTGATTTACAGCATGCATAGTCCGAATTTAACAGTAAATTGTATTTTGAATAGAATATTCGATGGTGCACAAAGTATTTGAAATTCATGATGCTAGTCCCATTTGGATCAATCGAACATTCTTTTAAAACAATATTGTAGCCTGGTGCTCATAAAAATGAATACTTTTAATATGCCTATATCATAGACCACAAATAGATTGTTGCCAGTTTCATTTTTTCATTCGAGCTTTATTTCTTCCTTTCAGAGATTATTGAAACAAAGTAATTAATACTACATATTTACATTAATACAATAATGAATGTGTATAAAGTTATGTTGTTTGTACAATATACATACATGTGTACTTTAATCATTTAGAGTGTCTACATGACTTGTTTATATTATAAACATTGTCGTGGTAAGTGGCAATGCTGGACATAACAAACGAATAACATTTTAACATGAACTCTTTTGATTAAACACATGGTCATGGGTACCCTTCAAAACAGATAAGCAAAAATCGTATATAATTTGCTAAATGGGATGAAATCTACATAGACATCTTCATATTCAACTAAAAGATCAGACAAAAATACATATCTTCTGTATCATTATAAGTCTATAAGACAAGATGCTAGGGCATGTTAGAAAACATTTGTAAACGGTTTGGAGCAAATGATGCACTGTACAAGAGTCCACTATTGCCGTTTAGCTAATTTCATTTCTGTTTTAAAATCTGATAATTTTACAGCCACCAGATGACCTTGCTTATATCTACACCAGTCACATTGATCATCTACCTGAACCAGAGCCTTCTCCAGGTCCTTCGTCAGGTCAGCAAGTTTCAGGTCAAAGGTCATCCACCTCTACAAATGTGTCAACTTCCGCAGGAACACAACAACAATCCACTTCTCAAGGTCACCAGACGCCTGAGGTCATGGAAACGGAAGACGAAGGACCAGTTCAGTCAGTGCTGTTTAAAAAAGATATGACACAAGCTGAAATGACATTTAGAAAACTTTTACGAGACCCCCTAGCCTTACTTGTAGCTCGCAGTGAATATTGTAAAGACTTCTTCAACCTGGATTCGAAGTATAAAGCGATACTGAATAGTGATAAAAAATTAAAGAGATATTTAGATGAGGATGAAGTTTTTAAGAAAGAGATATTGTGTCCAGGAAATGACTTTTGGAGAAATGTTAGTGGAATACATTTACGTATGTCAAAGGAAAGGGGACTGGCTTGGAAACAAGCACACATTAAAGACCTAGAAAGCATCTCAAAAAAAGGACGGTATGGTAAAACTGACTGGGCTCACAACAACATAGAAACTCCACGAACACATCGAAGAGAGAGAGTAGAAAAAACCAATAGAGAACATCCTCATATCATGGAGCTGAAGAAAGGAGGTAATTAAGGGGACTGGTGTTGTCAATATTTACCTTTCCAGTGTTTTTACCTTTGATATCTCTACCATTTGAAATGATAGCCATTTTCCTCATATATGTGTACAGTGTGTGTATGAATCTCTATACATATAGTACCACTGTTTTAATGGCAGGGAATATTACAACAGAAATGAAAGTGAAATGTAAATATTAAATCATCTTTGAAAATACATGTGGGTATGAACAGCAATGCTTCATGCTAGCATACTTTTCATGAAGTATTCTGGCATAAAGTGTCACATTTCATACCCTCGTGTATTTTCAAAAATGAAAATTATTTCTTACTCATACTTCCAGCAAACATAGTTAATGGGGTATACATGGGAATCACTCTGTCCATCTGTCTTCTTTTGTCAAATTTTATGGCAGGGCCATAACTTTGTAATGAAGAGACTTTAGAAGATTATATTAGGAACAAAGTTTGTTTAATCATGACCCTGAACTGAGGTCATTTGGCCAAGGTCATTGTACTAAAGTTAAAAAAATATTTATCCAGACCATAATTTTTGTTATGCAGAAAAATTAAAGTTGCATGAAATATGATGTGCCATTGAAGGGTTCTATTACCAATGTCAAAGTTTTCGTAAAACAATTTTATAGATGTTTTGAAAATATTTTCACAGCTTAGTATCTCTGTAGTTCATTTTTTAAAGGTTGTTTTTACAAGATGCACATGGTTTGTTGACTTTGAACTTTTAACAAGACAGTATAATTGCAAACATTTAACAACGTATCCACTAGGCTAGTTTAAAAGAAAACATACCCAATATCCGAATTAATAATCAATCATTACATTTTTCGTATTCCTGCTTAGCGTTTCATCTAATAAATTCTCTACAGTAAAATATCTCTATCTCGAAGTCCGAGGGACCTCGAAAAAACTTCGAGACATCCGGGGGTTCAAGATATCCAAAATCGATCTTGAATATTTTTTTTGGAAGGAGGATATGTGATGTATAGTATAGGATTTGCATTACAAACAACAACCCCGTTGCCATTTCTTATAGTTTAATACAAGTTGATAAATTTATATTGTGGAATTTCTAATACAAACATTTCGGTTTTTTTTAATACATGTATATATAAACATCCAATTGAATTCACAATGTGTTTTAAAATTAAAATAATCTTGCCTGTATGCTTACTTTAAGTCTACTGATGTCCAGGCTCGACTGGGATGTAGTTATTGCGTTGTAATGAAACGTAAGAAACAAAAAAGACGGATTTAAAAAAAAAAAAAAACTTTTAAATGTTTATTAAATAAATATTCTTGTTTTCTCTGTACTAGTTTTAATGATGAAGCGGGTATTATTAAATGCATTATCGTTATTAAGAGCATACCTTCAAGCTTACTTCGACTATTTTGTGCGTTTATCTAACCCACATGTTAATGATAGAGTGTGTGTCATTCAAAATAACATCCCTGGATTCGGATCTACTCGGAAAAGGCGAGCGTGGATTAGCGGTCATAAATTATAATTGATGTAGCCGCGGGTGTGAATGTGAGACTTAACGACGACAGGTATGGTAAGCAGAGCGGAAAATTGACTGCACTTCGAGATAAACCAGGTGAATTTAGGGTATGGGACCTTGAAAATACTTCGACATAAGCGGAGAATTCGAGATTACCGTGTTCGAAATATCAGACGTTTTTTTTAATCATTCATATTAGGGAAAACGGCCGGGACCGGCGGTCGACTTCGACTCAAGCGGGGTATTCGAGATAAACCATATTCGAGATACAGATATTTTACTGTATTTCATCGTCAGTTAAACCATTGAACCTCGCCATTGTATAAGCAAAGCAGCAGACCTATAATCATGTGACTTGCGTAGCCAATGGAAAGAATGCAGACTATTGCCCAGTCAACAGTTCGTAAACTGTTGACCGGTCAATAGACATGAGTTTGAGAATTGGTTTAACAGTTAAAATGTTTGTTCTAAATCACATTAGTTTTATATGGGAAAGAAAATGAAGGTGTATAACAACTTTGTTTATTTCAACTAATGAAGGACAATATTTTTGGGGACCCATCATTAGGACCCACCATATGGCAGGTGCCCTGTAATAATCACTCTGTGTGTCTGTAAGATTCCTTGGGAAATCTTATACATATACATTGATGAGGCAGAGGACATTGATTTTTGATATTCATTGATTTTTTTAGGCCCATTTTGGGTCCGAATTTTGGCCCTTTCCCCTCCTAAAATTTTTCAATTTTCCCCCAATTTAGCTAGCATTTTTCCCAATGATAAAATTATTGAAGAAAAACGTATTTGAAAAAAATAAGCATTCGATGTGAATTATATACATAAGACTTAACAAAAAGTTATGGGAATGATGATTGGATGGAATAGTTGAAATTTTTTAGAAGGTTAAAGAAAATTAGATGTGTAAAATAAAGATAATAAAATGTTTGATATGATTTTTCCCAATTTGACTGAAATGTTGACAATTTTTTCCAACTCGAAAGTCTTGAGGACCCTTGTAAAAAATGTAGAAAAATCACTGATATTCAGACTCATTGGCTTTATTGTTACAGTTATGAGACTAGAGTTTTATAATACAATGTATCAATAAGATAATAGCACTTTTTATGAGACTAGAGTTTTATAATACAATATATTAATAAGATAATAGCACATTTTAGGGTATGCAGTAGCTTGAGATTACTTGAGAAGGTTTTCAGATTTATTGGTTTACATGGGGTTGTGGGACTTAGAATGTTTTATATTGAAGTACTCATTATGGCGTCCGTTCTGACTTGTCAGTTTTCTAGAACTGATGGGAAGATCTGCCTTACTCATTTATTAAAGACCTGTGTGTTCAATCTGTTATTACGTAATGCAGTTTAAATAGTCCAAGCTTTCTACACAGGCAATACATTTAATCCACTGCATTTGACTACAACACCCTTATCAAAAGACACACAACCTATTACCAATACATGTATTGATTATTTGCTGAAAAATTCTTAAGTGATGACATGCTTGAAAGTCATTTGCAATTTAATCTGTTACATGTATCAACTAAAACCTTCCACATTATCAATAATCATTTTAATAATTAATCTCCAACTAATATTGACTAAACCCTTCTACACTGCCAATAATCATTTCTGTAATTAATCTACAGGAAGTTTCCACAGAGTGAAGAAAGCTCTGGAAAATCCTCGAATGTTCGAGACTTTGATGAGAACCTACGAATCTGGCAGTACAAGTAATCCTCTGAGTCTAACAACTTTAGATCCAGAGGTCATCAAATTGGCAAAAGACCCCGTCCTTCTTCTTTCTCTCCTGAATTCAGAGTACGGTCTTCAGTTTGAAATGATGAAGTAAGATCTACCATTACAGTGCAGTTTTTCATATATAGTAAATCAGTAATACTGTAATTCAGAACAGTCGAGAATATAATTATTTTTGTGCAATACATGATTTCAAAAATGATAATGTGCTTGCAGTAGTAAGTTTTGAGTAAAGTATTGAAAGGTTTCAATGTTAATAAATAAATTGATCTATTTTGAGATGAAGCTTACAACTTATTTGTAGACCAGAAAATCAAGACCTACTTTTGAAGCTTGTTGGTGAAGCCAAACAGAAGAATCCTCTACCAGGTGGTGGATATATAACAAAGCCAAACAGGTAAGGAAAGAGAAGTTCTATTGAATGGTGATGGGGGGAAAACATTTTGGATGATGTTTGATGAATGTCTGCCACACACTGGGATAATAGATGATTTTGAAAATCAATCGCTAAATTTTTCTTTCTGATAGCGGTAGATCAAGGTTTCCAATGGGAATGTACGAGGACATGATGGCACATGATATGTATCGCAGTGACCCGATGATGATGCGGGAGATGGAGATGATGATGAGGCATCATCCGCACATGATGGATAGCGATGAAGAAGATGATTATCCTGTGATGAGCAGCAGAGGTTTGCCACGCAGATTACTTGAAATGATTAGACCATCCAGAAAAGGTAATACATCAGACTACATATGATACTACAGACTACATACTACATACTATATACTAAGGACTACGGACTACATACTACAGACATGCAAGGAATTACTAGTTCCTTACCTTGAAGGGGACTGCTAGTGTACACTCTGTCTGCCTGTCCTTATACATGTCACAACTTAGTTTTCTGGACTTAAATTTAGGAAGCTGAAATTTGGTATGTTGTTTACCACTGTATGTTTACAAATCAAATTTAAGTTTTGTGACAGTTAAGTGATTTTTACAAGATTTTATGGGACTTTGTGCCAAATAGTTCCTCTTGGTTTTGTACCTTTTTTTCAATCGTGATTTGTTTAAGGAAGCTGAAATTTGGTACCATTAGACCTTCAATGCAATATCTGTATCAATGATAAGAAAAAGTCCAGAAAACTATTTGACTTACTTTTAGTCCTAAAGTAGGTCACAGTGCACCAATCAAGTTGAATGTGCCCCAAAGTAGGGTACGGTGCACCAATCAAGTTGGAATATGAACTGATTATGTATTTCTCTGAGAGGGAGGTGGTGACAACATTTCAGGGCAATACCTGTATTCATAAGGAAAAAATTCTGGAAAACGAAAACAAAAATTTTCTACTTGGTGATACTATGTCCTTGACCTTGAGAAACACATCCTCCGCTTGACATAAGGTGTATGTGCACGAAATTTGACAGTCCTATCCCCAACGGTTTGGTATGTATCCTGTCTACAAGGTTTTCCTATTAACTGATACTACATGTACAACCTTGATCTTGGATTCTGACTTTGAAAAACAATAGGCATATTCCTCTCATCATGGTGATTAAATGTACCAAGTTATAAGATCCTGGCTCCATTAGCTCAGTCTGTATTCTGGTTACAATTAACTGATCCTACAATCTTGACCTTTGACCTTGAAAAACAACAGTAGCTTTCTTTCATCATGGTTATCAAATGCACAAGTTTTAAGATCATGGAACTTGCTGTTCATTTCACCTACAAGTTCCAGACAGACAGACGACACTTTACCATAATACATATCCCTTCTTTGATGGGAGTATAGAAATGATGTAATAGATTTTTTAATTCTATTTTTTATTATTTAAACACATTTGTTTCCTAACAAAGCAACAGAACTTGAGGCTGAGGATGCAAATGAAGAGTTGTTCAGTGCGACGATCAAGACCTCTTTGTTTGCAGATAATCCTTGATATGTTTTGAATATCAATTCAATTAAAGTTTATGCAAAAGACAATACATTTCAATTTAGAAGGGGACCGCATGCAGAATATTTCACAAACGACTTGATTTGGGACCAGTAAGGGGTGTGTATTGCTATGCAATACTTAGAGAATGCTTGTTAATCATGATAGTTTATGGTCAACTTCATGATATTTATTCAAGCTAACATAATTTTTTAACACTGTAGAGTTCTCCATTTCAACTTGCTACAGTGACAGATCACATACTTTTGTGCATAGTGATTAAATCGAATCACATCCTATGTCTGTCTGGTTTGAATTATACAAAATGTACTTCCTTTATGAAATGGAATCACTTTTTTACACAAATGATCTGAAGCAAATATTAAATACCGGTGCATGCTGTCAGCACATCCAAAACTATTGCAGTGCAGTTTATATCAGATCAACTTTATCAGCTCATTCAAGATGTTCCACCTTAAAAATGGTGGTTATACTCTTGTGCAGCCACAGTATATGGTTAACAATTTTGAGAATCTGATGTCAGAGAATTTCTATATAGAAGGAAGCAATATTCCCCGAGACCTTTTATAGTGGGGTTTGAAATTCACCAAAAGGAAAACTTATCATATGTGATCAGCTAGTGGTTCTCATGTAGGAATTGACCCCAATACCTATACATCTCTTTCACATTTGCATTTTGTGCTGGCTTTCTCAGTTTCACCTACACTATTGTCAAAACATGGTAAATACAGTATATTTGTACCCGTCGTTCTTTATCACTTGATGAATTCAAAATGGTCGGTTTTAATATAGTTCTGTTGATAAATTATTTAGTGGTAAATGTGACGATGCTTTCAACTGTTTTCTTTTATATAACTGTAGTTGTTTTGCGTTTTAGCCAAGTATTTTTCACTTTTTTCACACATGATTTTTATTTTGTTTTCTTTAATGTATGTGTCACAGTAGTTTGACGCAGTACATCCAGGAAATAATCCTAAAAATAGCACAAGAAAGTTGGAGTGTTAGAGTTGATTGGTACAATTTGGAATTTGTATTTTGTAATTTACCGGGGAATTCTCAATTTAGAATGACATGTACAATGTAGATCAAACCTTAAAAATCCTGATCATCACAGTAGAGCATTTGGGAGTGTTAATGGGAGACAACTCTGTGTAGAGAATATTAAATTGCTGAAGCTAACCCTTTACAACTTTTTTAACTGTTTCTCGTCCCCTCACAGAATTAAAACTTTTACTGTACAAAGTTCGACTACAGTATGCAATTTGCCAACTGGTTTTTCTATGGATTCTGAAATCACTTGTGTTCGAAGACAACTGTCCATTTACCCCAGCATCTTTTTGTGCCCTTTGGAACATATATGTGCCTCCATATATATATGTAGTAAAAAATGAAATGTCACAAGGTCTGTTATTATTTCTACACAAAATCCAAGATCCAATCAGTTCCTGTTGACAAACAGCACATTTTATTTTACAGATTCTGGTAAGAAGTGAACACAGAGAGTCGACACCAGTCTTATTCAAAGAATCATTATTGATATTGCTATGCATGTACCTGTAATAAAACCGTGTCATTGCATATATTAATGAATTTTTAGATCCTATGAGAATGATGAGAAAAATGGATAAAGCATATGATAAGGAGAAAGGGCAAGCTAAGAGAATTGGAGAACTATCTGTAAATGTAAGTGAAAAATAAAGGCAACGAAAAGAAAACAGCAAAGGCCCTCAAAGCCCCTCGTCCACAATGCTACTCTTCCTCCGTAGAAAGGATTCGAGGAATTTTATTGAATATTTGTCAAATGTACTCATCATTTATGTTTACAAAATTAATGCAGTTAGAGGATGTAAAATTCTCGAGACATATGTACAGAATATGTATATGTATGAATAAAGAGAGAAGTCCCCATTTTCTTTCTTCTCGTTACTTTTTCCCATGAGAAAATTTGAAGTTGGCAAATGGTCTACCTGAATAATTTTAATGAAAATTCGCAAGATATTTTCTAAAGATTTGGTTTTCTTCCTAGATTTTGGAAATTTATGAAGGAACATTTGCTGATTTCTTTTCTCAATTGTCATTTTACACTAGTTTATGTTTACGAATGTGACATTCAGAAAGTATCCCCATCAACAAATAAATTATGGTACGTTTGATCCAGTATACAATTTTTATCCTATTTGGATATGCTGAGCTGTTATAATGAAAGCTCTTTTTAAAAATCTTGGCCTCAAGAAATCTGCTACATTGACTTGCTATTTTTCAACGAGTTCCTCTGACAGCTTTAACATGCAACAAATTATTGCAAATAAATGAAAATCAACAAGTAATTAGCTTGCAGCAACAGAATATCATTTATTTGTGTGCAATAATTGAATTGTTGATCTAATTGAAGATAAATGTGTAATTGAAATATTTTAAGAGATCTGAAAATAATCTATTCATTCAGAGGGCATTGTCAGTTATTTAAGTGTATGTCAATCATGCATGAAAGACAAGAAGCTCGACTGAATCTCTAGGCAGGTTCTTTACCATTGGACCTAGTCACTAGTGTGACCACAGGACACTGAACCTGCAGTATACAGTACATCTATTTTTTTTTTTCATCTACAAACCCATCGTCACTTAACCTGGAATCGATGATCAGCGAAATTTTGATTCACAAAAATAAATTCAGAGCACGTTGATGCATTTGACAACAAATATAAATCTTAGCAAAAATTTCCAGATTTATGCTCTAGATAGTTCAATTCAGTGTAGAGAGCACAATAGACAACTTTCATTAATAGTATGTTACACAACACATCAGCAATTCACGTTATTGGATATATCAAGTGAACAATTAGAATGTACGCTTCTACATTTTCACTTTCCATCAAGTGATCTTGACACACTGAATGGCCTTGGTCTACGATCATGACATGCAACCTAAGCATCACTACCCATGGTTCTAAAAAGGTTCCAACAATACCAGAATATTTACCCAGTGCTTTTGAACTTGTTAACGACTTTAGGCTACGACCATGACCAATCAGCCATGTACTGTGTATTATATGTCTTCCAGAAACACGTCACAAAGTTTTTGTAAAGTTTATTCTGTGTGGTTTGGCTCATCAGTTATACAAGTATTAATAAACATACATTGTCACTCAACAAAAACAGTATCCAAAACATAAGTTGACAATATCCAGCAAAGACACAGCAACGAATCGGGCATAACGTATCACCTGGAAAAATGAGGACGAAAGTCAACACATGGGAAAATTCAAACAAATGCATAACACTTTTATCAATAACGAATTGTCATATAACTTATATCAACATTTGAAGGATTTTCTCAAGAACAGATCTATACTAAAATGGTAGTTCTTCCTGCGATAGAAGCGGCGAACATTGACACAGTTTTGGGCTGTCGGCAAGTTTTGGACTAAAAAAAAAAAAAAGTGTCCTGTTCTCTGCTTGTATCACACGTAGAACTACCATTTTAGTAGATCTGTTCCTGAGAAAATTCTTCAAATGTTGACATAAGTTATGTGACAATTCGTTATTGATAAAGCAGTTACAGTACTTACTCATTTAAATTTTTCCTGGTGTTGCCCTTTATCGACAATTTTATGGTTAATAGATCGTGCCATAGTCACATCACCATGGTTTTGTTGTGGTGTCATTATAAACTCGAAAAGAATCGGGCACAGCCTCCAAGTCGAACTAAATGCATGTTTAAAAGGTTGTCGGATGTAGAAAGTGAGAAATGCACATCATGCATTACCAGTATACTTGTACATGAACACAAATCAACTTCACAATCCTCACACTAAATAATCCTCATTTATATAAAAATACATACACACATCATCTTCCTTTTATAAAGCAAAGGAAACATAGATACAAAGTACATACAACCATGATCTGAAATGAACCTGACTTCAAAACATTGTTACTGGGATTACACTGCAAATGTTCACTTAGTTACTCGGTTTTGTTTGCTTCACCCTTTTTTCCTTTTTTCTTTGATTTCTCTTTCTTTGTCTTGCTCTTTTTTGCTTTTGAGCTTTTCACCTTCACTTTTTTATTGGTATTGACTGCCCTTGATTTTTTTAAGATTGCCTCTGCATATGTTCCCAGAGCTCTGCCTTTCAAATCATCCATCCACTCCTTAAATTCCTGCTCATATCTCTCCTTATCTTTTGTAGACTGATTGTTGAAGTCCTCTCTCTGTACACTAGATAAACCATCAAATATTGTTTTAGCAGTTGATACTGTTGCCCCCTTTTCTTTCCCAAGATCAGACATCAGAAAAATCTGCAGAGCTGACCTTCTTCTCTTCGGTATTCCTAACTGATGAACTATTATTTTGGCTTCCTCTTTCGTCACAATGTCCAAATTGTTTTCGTCATACATACTGAGTGCCCACTCAGCAAGTCTATTGTGATAGTTGAGTTCTGCTGTTTTGTTCTGCTCACTGGCGATTTCTTTCAGAGCTAGCTTCTCCTCATTTGGCAATGACTTCCACTTTTCACTTCTGGCCTGAACATACTTGGTAAACCTTTTCTTCACTTTGTCCTGTGCATCATCAGTATCTTCATACTCCTCTAATGTGTCGAAATCTTCCAATTCCATTAAGTTGATAGCTGTTACTCTCTTGGGACGTTCAGGTTTATCAGTTTCTTTAAACATTTTCTTAAGTTTTCTTTCTTTCCTGGCCTCGTTCTGATCCACTTTTTGCTGACGAATGACTTCCTCTTGCAATGGTGTTAAGTTTTCTTTCCATGCTGCCTTCTCGGCTTTATATTTCTCAGAGAGTTCCTTGGATCTTTCTTTGTACACCTTGGCTTCACTTTCTGGTAAGGCCCTCCACATCTTGCCTATATGGGTCATTATCTGTGTAGGAGGAGCTTTTTCCTCCAATTCTGCTTCAAATGTTGTTTTGATTTTATCATAATTGTCCACAAAAAACAGTTGGTAGGCCCCCATGGGATGTTTTGGTGGTTCAGGAACTGATATTTCTATGCGTTTCGACCTCTTGCCTCTTGATTTATTCGTTGAGGACGCAGCTCGTTGTGGAGCAACATTGAAGAGGCTTGCATTTGGAAAGATGCTTTTAAATTGTTCAACATATGAGCTGGAAGAATAATGGGCTGGAAAACTGTTGAATGGATTGGCATTTACTAGAGAAGAAGGCTTGTGTTTTTGGAATACTGTCACTGCTTTAGGAATGTTTGATTGTTTCACTATTTTAAGGAAACCAATAAAGTTCATGGTTCTTGGAAAGATGTGTGCAATTATAAAAATCCTGTTTCACCTGAAAATAAAAGTATAGTCAATTATGGGAATCATGTTTCATCTATAATTAAAGTATACCATCAATTTATTGGATCTTGATCCAATTATCCACATATAAAATCATAAATCGGGTGATAATTCAATAGTATGCTATGCTGATAAATATTCATTCCTATTCTACATCTATTTCCTGCACCTACAGTTGAAGTAGCCTTCCCTTGGATATCCTAGATTAATCACTGGATATATATCACCAATATAATAGCGAGTGCAGCAATGATGTTTGGAAATTGAGTGTTCACTTGTTAAGGCTGAGCAATAATGCCAATCAAAAAAAAATTTATATACTAAATCACAAAACATTTTATGCCCTGCCATGAAGGGGCTAGGAAGAATTTTTTAACCTTTGATTTCAGGGGCCAGAGCCATGGCATTCACATTATGAAAAACATCAAAATTTAGTTGAAATTGAGAAAACACTTTTTTTTTCAAATAATTCCTTTGGAAATTTTAACACATCATGTTGGGAAAAACACCTGTTTTTCAGTCCTTTACAGACACTAAATACATGTAAATCCCTGCTGGGGCCATGTTACCCTTTTTTGTCATAATTCAATATCTGTTCATTATCTTCTGCTGCATATGCACATATTCAACTTAAATTTGGTGTATAGATAAGGCCTAAAAAAATTGTGTTTCCGGTAACCTGACTGACCCAGTCAGGTTACCGGAAACACAATTTTTTTAGGGGTAAGGGTTAAAAAATAGGGGTGATTTTTACAAACTTGCATCTGCACTATGTTAGGAAGCTTTCATGTAAATATAAACTTCTTTGGCCCAATGGTTCTTGAGAAGAAGATTTTAAAGACTTTCCGTGTATATTTGTATGTAAAACTTCGATCCCTTATATTGTGGCCCCAACCTACCCCCGGGGGTCATGATTTAAACAAACTTGAATCTGCACGTCAGGTAGCTTTCATGTAAATTTCAGTTCTTCTGGCCCAGTGATTCTTGAGAAGATTTTTAAATGACCCCACCCTATTTTTGTGATTATCTCCCCTTTGAAGGAGGGCATTTCCTTCATGTAAACAAACTTGAAAGCCCTTTTCCCCAAGGATGCTTATTGCCAAGTTTGGTTGAAATAGGCCCAGTGATTCTGGAGAAGTCGAAAATGTCAAGTTTACAGATGGACAGACAAACGACGGACAACAGGCGATCACAACCTCCTCTGAGGCTGTCAAATGTCAATGGACATAAAAGCACGGGTACGATAAAATAAATGGCAGAATACAACAAATAAAGCAGATTGCATAGGGTTTAGATGAAAGACATAAGTAGAACTACATTAGCCCGACGAGATATTCAAAGAAATTCCTTCGATAAAGTTGGTTTCTACCCCATGAATAGATCTCAAAACAGCTAAGTAGCCTCCTAGTTGTTAAACATGATTTGTTGCACACTGTTATGGTTATCAATTAATTATATTCTATTGGAACTTGGCATCTCTTCTCTTCATTGTTATCATCTCATGTTTGTCTACTTTGGACTCTGAATTAGAAATAAAGTATTCTGTATTACTATTAGACTCTAGTATCTCACAAAGCTTACAGAAGGTAGAAAATGAGTGTTCAGAACGACTCATGAAGGTGATCAGTGGGGAGATACAATATTCTGGATAAATCATTGGTTCTGTATACAAATAATTACGAGTCATTCTAGAAGGGGGATATGTACACAAGATCTATCCAAACTAGTATCCACACTTCAGGTGCCTGTGGAATAAACTGCCATTTTAAAGTTACGGTTTTAATATTGAGAGATTAGATGTCATTAATTATTCTCTTTGGAGAAGTGAACTGGCATAACACACATCCAGAGTAGGCTATACCTAAATGAGCACCAGTTCTAGCCTACTATTAGCATATTCGGGTTTTGCCTCGTGCAGAGTTCCAAATCTAACTTAGAATAAGCCTCTTAAAATTAAACCTTTACCATACACGATTCGGTCTAGTTACTTATAAAATGTCACTATTTATTTGTTTATAAATTATTACTTTCTTTTAAAAAAAACCACACAACTTTACAAACATACACACTGTACCACTCGTGGCGTTGACTTCTCCTGTGCCTTAAAACTACAACTACATGTACCCGCCAAATGGAAAAACGATGTCAAATACGAAACTGCGGCTCCATATAGAGGTGGTCCTAAACACCAAAAGGGATAGTAAATTGTAACAAAATCAGAAAAGGATAAGAAAACAACTGGTAACAAGAAGTATGATAATGAAATTCTTGAAATATTTGTTTGATGGAAATTTTTCGGTAGATTTTGCACGGTGGCCTTCATGAAAGGCAATCAATAATTTTTTTGGGGGGGGGGGGGTTATTATGCGTAGATCTATCGAAACTGTTTATACGTTAGGTATATGGTGTGACTGGCAGTTGTATCACACATTACAAAAGTATCAATAGTGGCTTTTTAGCTCACCTAAGCTGAAAGCTCAAGTGAGCTTTTCTGATCACCTGATTGTCCATCGTATTTCTGTCTGTCCGTCTGTCTGTAAACTTTTCACATTTTCGACTTCTTCTCCAGAACCACAGGGCCAAATTTAATCAAACTTGACAAAAAGCATCTTTGGGTGAAAGGCTTTCAAATTTGTTCAAATGAAGGGTCGTGCCCTTTTCAAAAGGGAGATAATCACAAAAATAGGGTTGGTCACTTAAAAATCTTCTCAAGAACCACTGGGTCAGAAGAGCTGAAATTCATATGAAAGCTATAATTCCTCACGTAATGCAGATTTAAGTTTGTTAAAACTATGGCCCCTGGGGGTAGCTTGGGATCACAATAGGGGATAAAAGTTTTACATGGGAATATATAGGAAAAATCTTTAAAAATCTTCCTCTCAATTAAGAACCACTGGCCCAGAAAAGTTTACACGAAAGCTTACTGACATAGTGCAGTTTAAATTTAAGTTTGTAAAAAGCATGCCCCCCCCCCCCCTGTCTGGGAGGGGGTAGGGTCACAATAGGGATCGAATTAAGTTTTACAAGCGAATATGTATAGAGAAAATCTTAGAATATTGGCCAAGGTGTCTCAGGTGAGCGATGTGCCCCATGAACCTCTTGTTTTAGTTCAACTTTGGTGCTACGGTTGCCATAGTAACTTCTCATTTTGAACTGTCATTGATAAATGCCACAGGTATTTCACATAGGTACTTGAGGTATTCAATGTATGACGACCGTATTTTACATCTAGTACATGGAATGGATGGTGGTATTTTTGTGATCATGGTATCATTTTGAAGGGTTTGCAACTAGGTTAGATTGGTTAAAAATAAGCAAAATATTTTTTAAAGTTTAATTCTCCACTATGACTGTAAGGGTATTTTTAAAGCTTAGAAAATTTGCATATTTTTCAAAATATGACAATATGTCATTTTCATTACCTTTTTGCACTTAAACAGGATGGATGCCAGCCATATTTACTGTAATTAGAAGAAGTGCTTATCTGATTTATTAACTTGCAAAATAAAATATATCAACAATTATTTAAGATTTCATTTGATTTATCTCCAAAGTTGGACAAAAACCAGTAATATTTGACTTAAAATCTTGTTACAGAAGGTCTATTTTACAAAACAACTTACGACAAAGTCGCAAGTCTTAAATCGTATTATACAGTTATTACTTTAAATGAATGAATTAAAACTTTTCTGAGGCTAATTTTCAATATTTTCTTTAAAGAAATATCTTGCATTCAGAGTGAATAAATTACAATATAGTTGAAAATTCCAGTAAGTAAAGTTTGTCGTAAGTTCTTTTGTAAAACGCGCCCCAGGGTCTACAACCTTGTAAAAGTAGAATGATCAGAATAAAAAATTTCAGAAGTTCAATCATTCACACTATCTAGATATTACTAACAAAGTTTGAATCCAAACAGAGAATTTTGCTGCTGGACCATTTTGCATGCTTTTCACGGAGACATCCTCTTTTATAAAAAGGAGTATATGTCTTGCAGCTATCTATATTTTCATTCAAGTTTTAAAAGGAAATTAGCCATTATGACGATGTATTATTACTCTTTCGTTGGATATTGTTATAGGTATTTGAAATATATGGGTTTTTTTATCAAGCTATAAAAAGTTATACACTTTATGCCTTTGTTCGTTTGTTTTACGTCCCTTCGAGAATATTCCACTAATATTGTGACGTCACTAATGGGGAGTTAAAATGTATGTTTAACGTAAAATCATTTTAATACGACAATACATATTGTAAGCAAATCCTCTTCTTCTGTGATGTTTCCCGCGCGCTTGCGCACATCTACCAGTCAGAAAATCACCGTTTTCTCCTTGCATGCATTGAATAGACCAGTACTTCGTTAATATCAGTATTAACAGAATTTCAAATACATATGATGGAATTGATACAGTAGGCACTGACACGATATAAAAGAGGCGTCGTGCACAGGTCAACATTGTTGGCACTTCACCTAAACCTGGCGACATCTCCACATGAGTAAATAATTTTCTTGAAATTGGAATGAATGTGAAACAACCCTAAATATGTTTAACTACCAAAACAAAATCAAACAGTTCTTGGATACTTACTATTACAAATATTTTAATCCGAGTTATAGCACACCTGTGGTTTTGTTTGTTTGGGTTTGTTGTTGTTGTTGTGGGGGGTTTGGGTTTTTTGGGGTTTTTTGTTGTTGTTTTTTTTTTTTTTTTTTTTTTTTACATGTATGCATGCACAAAATATTCATGTTTGTTACGTTGTGTTCCAGAGAGATATACGGAAAAGGACGTTTCCATTAGCAAGAAACCTGTCAGCATCTGCAACAGTCACTTCTAGTACTACAAAGGATGAAATCGTGTCTTTGTCAGAATCACCAGAGAACAATCAATCGAATACGGACATAAATTCATTTCACTCTGACAAAAAAATCCAAAAACTTAGCACAGCGGATACTCCTTTTGCGAAAAATAACAATAAAGGCTCCATTGCGACGATACCAGTCACAGAAAGCATCCATTTTCTTTCCAGTGATAACACCAAAGAGGAGGCAAGTACCAGTGTAGAGACAGGTCCAGTGACAGGAGAGGAAAACCAAGAGCAGACATCGATCCAGACAGAAGAATCTACATGACAGATGTTCTTGATTAGATCTATACTAATGTAGCATTCCACATAAAATAGAAAACAGGGCCGTGTTTTACAAAAGAACTTACGACTATGACTGAAACGTTTACATAGTTCTAGAAACTCGTCAACCTAATTAATGTTGTGAGATTATTGCATGCTAAATTCTTCTTATTCACATTCAAATCACAATTTAATCAACGTAAAAAATGAAGAGGATTTTGGTCGCAAGTTCTTTTGTTCTTGATCCTTCACCCCCGTGTGGGGTTTGATCAGCTGACATAAATAACTGAAATAATGTGCCAAGTTCAAGTTTTTAAGATGCTGTATGATATTCGTAAATATACCCAGCTGACCATGTTAACTGCGATTTCAGTCATTAATGAACCTAATTGTATCTAATTAAGAGAATTGTACATTTAGCAATCAATACTATGAAATTTCATATCCAATACCAACTGCTACTAGCAACTGAGGACTATATTCTGCTGAGTGAGTGTTATATCTGAGAACTGGTTACAGTAACAGTGAGGTTTCTCGGCATGATCAAACACAACGTAGTGCCGCATATAAATGAGTTAACTCTTGCGTTTTACGCCATATATTTTATTGGAAAATACCTTTTGTTTGAAAAACACTCAGCAACCATTTTTGCTTTAAAAATTCTTCTCAAAACTTTGACCAACATCTGCAACGATATGACTATTGAAACTCAAACATCACATAAACTAACTTTCTTGAAATCTTCAACCGAATGTTTAATTTTTTGAGTCAGCATAGAGATAATATACACAGTGAATCGGGATCGGTGGAGACAGGAACCAATGGACGTGCGTGTACGATAGAGCTTTGTGGCTTCAGTCATGAAAGTACACACGACTTAAAATATGTAACTTTGTTATGTTGAGCCTCAAACAAAGTATAGTGTCCAATATTCCACAGGTAACAAGCATAAGGAGTTGAATGAAAGATGAAGATAACGAACAGTAATCAATCTCATAACTCCTATAAGCGATACAAAATAGAGAGTTGGGCAAACACGGACCCCTGGACACACCAGAGGTGGGATCAGGTGCCTAGGAGGAGTAAGCATCCCCTGTCGAATAGAATTCTCTCACATGTCCCCTGATTGAGATCAAACTACGTAAGGCGTAACATTAAATAGTGACCCCGTTCAAAAACGACCTCAGGGGTCTTTTTTTCAATGGAGGTTTGGTCAATTTTCAATTGAACCACACCGTTAATTACCTATCCTCTTAAGCATGGAATTTTGACCCTTGTTAAAAATTACCCTTAGAGATCATTTGTGGAAGGGTACATTGCAACATTGAAAAATGGCCCTCAATGTACAAAATGTTTTCTATGCAGTCCACATTTCGGACAAGTGGTGGGGTCATATTTCAACATTGAAAAATGACTCCAAATACATGTATACACAATGTTTCTTTGCAATCCATATAAATGGTTAAGATAACGAACATTGATCAATCTCATAACTTCTATATAATGTAAAACTTATACGGTACCAATTTTGATGCACCAGATGCGCATTTCGACAAATAATGTCTCTTCAGTGATGCTCAACCGAAATGTTTGAAATCCGAAATAACAATGACGTTTTAGAGCTATTATAGGGGAAAACAGTTTGCCAAAAAAGTGGAGTCAAATTCGTCAAAGGATAAGAGTTATGCGTGAGAGAAATAATCCTTAATTTTGAAATGAATTTCTAAATTTTATAAAAGCAATTAAATATACATCCGTATTTTCAAGCTAGTAACGAAGAACTTAGCTACTGGGCTGTAAAAGCAATACAAAATAGAGAGTTGGGCAAACACGGACCCCTTGATATACCAGAAGTGGGATCAGGTGCCTAGGAGGAGTAAGCATCCCCTGTCAACCGGTCACACCCGCCGTGAGCCCTATATCTTGATCAGGTAAACGGAGGTATCCGTAGTCAAAATCAGTGTGCCAAGAACGGCCTAACAATTGGTATGAAACACGTCAGACAGCAATTGTAGGTTGTAAATGTATTGGCAAACTAGATCGTTATAACGACCATAAAATCTGCGAAATGCTGACTCTAAAAGAGACTGCTGGAACCCCAGTATCATAAACTTGTTTGTCAGTAGCCTGCTTCGATTTAAAAACTGACAATAAGCAGAACAAGCTCTTGTGTATCGAATCAGTTGAGAGATATGAAGGTGATAATGGAATATTGCTACATAAATATGGAAAGTTGGCGGTGGAGAAGTTAAATTGAAATCATCTCGTTTGTCATAAAGTTGAGTTGTTAGTTTGCCGTTAATATCTACTTTCAATAAAATATCTAAGTATGAAGCAGAAGTGGATGATTCTGTGGTGTCCTTTATTTCGAGTTCACTGGGATGAAAGGCGAAGATGACGAACAGTGATCAATCTCATAACTCCTATAAGCAATACAATATAGATAGTTGGGCAAACACGGACCCCTGGACATACCAGAGGTAGGGTCAGGTGCCTAGGAGGAGTAAGGATCCCCTGTCGACCAGTCACACCCACCGTGAACCCTATATCTTGATCAGGTAAACGGAGGTATCCGTAGTCAAAATCAGTGTGCAAAGAACGGCCTAATAATCGGCATGAAACACGCCAGACAGCATTTAACCCAATGATAGGTTGTATTGACAAACTAGATCGTTATAACGACCATAGAATTTGCGAAATGCTGATTTTAAACGCGACTGTTGGAACCCCTGCACTATCAACTTGTTTGTTAGTAGCCTGATATATGTAGATATATCGAATCGACATATGAATGAAAATTATTGTTAATAAATAATACGTCATCGATATATCTAAATGTCGAATTGAAGGCCACTGCAAGAATTTTTTTTCCTCTCACGTAGAAATTTTTGAATAAATTCTGCTTCATAGGAATGTAAAAACAGGTCAACTAACAAAGGAGCATTCATGCCCATGGGAATTCCAACAGACTGTTGGAAGACTTGATCACCAAAGACCACGAATATATTGTCAATGAGGAACTCCACCACATTTTTTATTTCAACTTCAGAGTACTTGTGCGTGGAATCAGAGTGGTGTTTAACATAGTAATTATTTGGATGACTGACCACTAGATAGGAATATTTGCGTTTTCTATTTTCGTTGAAGAAGCCATTAATATGGAATTATGGACTGTGCGGAAAACATTTTTTACCGTACCTATACTGGATTCCTAAACTTCATAAAAACCCTTACAAACAAAGATATACATTGCTGGATCCAGTAAATGTTCTACCAAGCCCCTATTTTTGCTCCACACGAAAATATCAACAGCTGTGAAGCTTTCTCAAATCAACAACATCAAAACGTACGACTTTTCAACGGAGTCGAAATTCTCCGAGTCGTTTCAATACTTTCGGTACTTTGATTATTCTATGTTATGTTTTAGTGTGGGCTTTTTTTAATTCATTACATTTTATTTTCATTCTTAAGACCCTTTTTTCATTTTATTTCATTCGTTTATTTTTATTACCGCATAGGAGCATAGGGATGATACAGAGGCTCACATTTACTCGTAGGAATACGAAGTACACAGATAAATTATAGGGCCTAAATGATTCCAAAAATCATAAAGATTAAAGGCTTTTTGGTTTGTTTTGTTTTTCATCTTTCCACACCAAACATATTTCGGAATGTCAAACAGTTTATTGTTTTTATAAGTTTATTAGTAAAGAAGGAAATTGCATTTCAAGAATTTTGCCTCTTTTGGGAACTTTTCGTCAATTAGTCACTTTCTACAACATTTCTACTTTCGGTTTGTATTTTGAGTCACTGGAATTTTTCAAAGATTCAAGTTCTTTTCAGTGGTAAGTTGATACAATGATTCTTTACACAATACACTGACATTTCTGTAAACCTAAAACAACAAATTCAACAGTAACCAGGGTATGGTGAATTCTCAGCTGTTACAAGAAAACCAGTAGGCCTAGGGTTTCATTTATACTCTAATCTTGCCGTCGGATTGAGAAACTTGTGCCTTCAAAATTATACATGATTTTTTTTTTATTATTATTATTTGCTTATTTTGTTTCACGTTTTGTCGATCCGGTCAACTTTCGTAAATGAAGTGATAACGTCAATAATAAGGTGAGGTCTAATAAGCTGAGTGTCTGACACGGAAAATGTTCAGTAAAAATCATTTTCAAAATAGGTTGGTGAAAATAAGCATTGACTGACTTATCACGTTAATAGGCATATTCCAGCTTAATTTCATTACCAAACTTGTCAGTTCTGGGAGGGGTTCATCCTTTCAAAAATTCATTTTTAACAAAATAAACATTGAACACTGTTTTCAATTTTTATTGATTAACTCTTTCTAAAACTTTGATTTAATGATTATGTAAAATTTTCTTCAACTTTAATTATAAGGATTAAATATGGGCAGTGTAATATAGGTAATAGCAGCATCTGATTTAAATAAAAATCAAAAGTGGTATAACTTGGTTACTCTAATAGTTCATGTACAGTGTACTTGTAAGTATTACTTACATTGGGTTAGTATAAGCTAGCAAACAAGTCATTTACATTCATAAAGGTGTGTGATATTATAAGTGAATGGGACCTGAACATGATCATCTGATGGCAGTTCATTTGATAAGGGCCAGAACTTCTTTTCTCCTAGTTTCTTTGAAACGGGTTTTAGGGTGTGTTTTTTTTTCACATTAAGAAGTAGATGAACCATAATTAATATGATGATTTATTGTATATGCTTTTGCAGTGTATAGTGTACCACCTGTGAATTTAACACTGATGAAATATTGAGTACAAAGAATATATTGGATCTGTTTTAGAATTACAAGGTGATAACCTTGTGTATAGTCAGACACAGCATTCAAATTGAACAATAAAATAAGACAGCTCTATTTTTAGTTGACAGGTAGACCATAATCATGGAAGATGACTTGACTTGTGAGTCAGAGGTAAGTTACCCAGGATCATAACACTGATCAGTCTTCATTAAAACTTATAGGTTCTGTAAGACAGGCCCTCAGAACGTTTGGGTATCATTGATATGTGTAATATCTCTAAAATACTGTAATATACATAGGAAAGGTAAAACTTTATGGGAGGAAAATGTAGTAGTTGGGGGCTGTATGGGTGGTGGATATTGGCCTGCCCTGATAGCTCAGTGGTTAGAGCACCTGACAGAAGATTCAGGGGGCCCGGGTTCGCATCCTGGTCCATATGTGGCAAGAAATTGGGTGGCAATTTTGTAACCCGGTTACACTACAATACAAGGGTACTGGTACAGATACACCTACTTCTCTTCAGAATCAGGGTTAAAATGGCAATTTTGTAACCAGGTTACACTAGAAAACGGTTACAAAGTTAAATGCAGGGTTACGAGAGTTACAGACCTCTCTCTCAACAAAGATAAGTGGGTGTTGAGAGAAAGGTCTGTAACCCTCTGTATCGAGGGTACCCAAGTGATCTGAGGACCTATTGTGTAGGCCAGTAAAATGGAGATTCATCTTGTAAAAATATTTTACTTACCCGGTAATGATATATCAGCATATACTATAGAATATTACACAGCACAATTGTTTTGCTATGGATTGGTAATGTAGAACTAAATGGGCTTTTTACAAGCCACTTCGTTAGAAAAAAATTAATTAAGACATGCTTAAGATTGAGGTGTATTTACATGTAACATATATATTATAGAGGATTATGATATGAAAATATATTTTGTACTAAAGTAATTAGCCACATTTTCAAGGGACATTCTTCAATAAAGAGATAATGCTATTATAAATTACGTTTGTTGATTTTTTTTTCCAGATTGAAACAGATGCAAGACCGGGTTCCGCAGATTCTCCTAAAAAATCCAGAAGTAGTGATCAAACTAGAGTCATCCAATATGAACACAGTAAATAGCATAAGATTTTGAAATTATTACTAAAACATACCTATTGATAACACTAAAAACTGGCTGTTAAAACTGACTGGCAAAAATCCATTTTGAATGATGAACCTCTGTGCAAAATGATTATTATACCTCAGTATGTCCTATTTAAACACAATTGTGAGTTCACCAATTATGTTCCATTTATCAACATCTAATTGTCGGTTACTAAATACCCACAGAATCTGAATATAAATTGTGGTGGTTTTTTTTTAATTGATCATGCTTACTTAATAATAAATATGTACCATTACAGATGTAATAAAATTTTTTTACCACTTTGACTTTTTACTGCTACTTGTTTTGTATACAAATGAAATGTGGTGTCAAATAATGTGGAGATAGGGGTCTTTCTAGTTGTATTTCATAATTGATTATGAAAATGTTCCAATATCCATTCACTTCAAGTTCATTAGAATATACTCTTAAGGTAGGTAAATACTATTAGAAATTTCTGTCAATCAAAAAAAAATGTCATTTAAATAACTTTAACAACTCATAAACTAACTAAAAAAACCCATGTTAGACATACCTTTGCGGATTTATTTTTATACTATATGCTACAGAGCACATATACCACCAAATACAAAAGCCAAATTAAAACACAAGGATGCATGATCTCATGTTTTATTAATTTATGCACCAAAGCACATCATATTAAGCTATAATTTATAAAAATCAATAGATATCCATTTACTGAGAGAATTTTTAAAGATATTCAATTGAAAACATACACAATTGCTGTTTAATCTGCTCACATCCTTCAGGAAAAAAAATCACAGAATATCGCAATTTTGAAAAATTTTGCACACTTTGAAAATAGTAAATTGTAACAGCAAATACAGTCTTAAAATCAAGATTAACAGAATATAACAATATATTATATGTAAAACATACTGAAAATTTTGTCCTACCAGACAATTAGAACACGAGGGTGGGGAGGGGGGGGGGGGGGGGGGGGGGTTGGGCACCCCCCTTCCTTTTTCTCACAATTTTGTGTGTGTGTGTTATTTTTCTTTTCTTTTTTTTTTTTTGGCTATCAATCATTTCATACATAAAAATACATACATGCTATCTCATAGAAAAAATAAATATAGTGTAACATACAATTCATGTAGATTCTAGCAACTACAACTCATGTACAAATACTTTTGTTTCTTGAAAGTACTTATGAAGAAGAGTTCAAATATTAAACAACTTTGCTGATGATTTTCTGAGGCTTCATAATTCTGGGTTTCTTTGAACCAAACACAAACTCACTACGTGTAAAAACAGTTTGAATTCCACTGTGAGGGTCATGCCTATGTATGATTTTTAACTTGTTCAGGCTTAGATTGCAAGCTATATATTGAGCCTTTTAGAGATCAGTGTAGATATTATATTGCTTTGTACCATTGGAGCTAGTGAGGACTTGACACTATAATAATTCATGGTAAATATATCTGAAGATTCACATTTGAATGCTAAATTTGACTCGCACAGTTCTCGTAAACTATAAACATCAGACAAAGAAGTTATAACCGGAACTTTCTTGTCGGTGTTTAAAATTTAAAATCGGATACGTAAAAGCACGGCCTTTCCTTAAAGAACCTGTAAGATTGGATCTGACATTTATTAGAATGCTTACTACTTAAGTTTGTCTTTCAGGGGGTGGAGGACGAACTACAATACATTTACCCACAGACTCTAAAGAGAAACTGCCAAATATACAAATTGGAGACCAGAATTTTATGGTGGTAGGGGATCCTTCAGGCAGTTCAAGTTCACAGGGGAAGAAGAAAGTCAAGAAAAAGGATAGAAAGAAAATTGAAGGTGTGTATATTGTCTGTTAGATGTTGATGATAGTGTAATCTTTTCTGAAAGCAAAACTGGTTTACAGAACAGCCTTGATATTCTCAGTAACTATTGTTCAAATTGGAAACTTCAAGTCAATGTAGATAAATCTAAAGTTTTGATATTTAACCTAAATGGCAAACCTCAAGGGAATGAATTTACTATTAATGGCAATTCAATACAAATTGTACCAAAATACTGCTATTTAGGTGTTATGATGAAATGCAATGGGAGGTTTAACTTAGCAACAGCTGTGCTTATTGAAAAAGCTAGAAAAGCAGGTTTTAAAATGAGAAGAATTATTGGTATTGATAACCCATGTAAACTTTTAGAATTTTTTTTTGATGGTATTGTTCAAACTCCAACATATTCAGAACACTGCTGCACGTCTCATATCCAGGACCTCTCGTTACAACCATATCACTCCAATATTAAGAGAACTACACTGGTTACCTGTGCAGTATAGGACACAATATAAGATACTTACTTATACTTACAAAGCCTTACATGATGAGTGCCCAACTTATATCAAATAATTACTAGAGGTATATAAGCCTACCCAAAATCTTAGGTCTATAAAACAATCAGTCACTTTAGTTATTCCAAAAAGTCGAACCGTAACATACGGAGATCGGTGTTTCAGAACAATAGCTCCAAAACTGTGGAATGCCCTTCCAGAACATGTAAGGGACTGTAGAACACTGTGTGCATTCAAGAAGTCACTGAAAACACATTTTTTCCATCAAGTTTTCCAGGACTAGTTTCTATCATTTCAGTCATTCGTGTAGGTTAGATTCTGTGAAAAACTGTGAAAACTAAAGACTGTGTGTCTTAGCTTTCGAGTACCATTTTGTGATGTTTCATAAAAAAAAAGGGGGGGGGATTGTATGTTTTAATGTATTATACCTGAGACATTATATGCTGTGTGTGCGTATGTGTATTTCATTATTATTATTATTTTAATACGCCCTGAAACTGATGTTTATTCTTAACTAGCATATTTATAGTATCTTGTGTTTTCATGTTTTATATGTACAATGAGGATAGGTACAGCTTTTAATGTTTTATTTATTTTCTATGTATTATATGTATAACATTCTCTTGTAAGGTATATATGCATTGTAAAGCACCTTTGAGCGTACATAGTGTATGAAAAGGGTGCTATATAAATATGGTATTATGATTATTATTATTATTATTATTTTCAATGAAAGTCTCATATTTCTGTTTTTACCAGTACCTGACCGAGCACTTACTGATGAAGAATGTGACCTAATATCCGAAAATCTGGGACGTGATTATAAAAAATTCTGTCGGCGGCTTGGTTTCAAAGACGTTCAAATTGAACAAGTGGAACTGGACTTTAAAGATGAAGGACATTATGAAGTTACGTACCAACTTCTCAGAAAACTGAAACAACTGGGCAAAGACAAGCTTCAGACTGTGGTTGATACTCTCCTGAGTATAGATAGGGGTGACATTGTGGATGAGTTGAATATTACATGAATTGTATTCCATATATTTAGATCATGAAGAAATGAAATAGATTACTAGTATGATTGTATATACATGTTGTAATTTATAAACTGTACATTTTATATGAAAAATAAAATTATAGGTAATAAAGGAAAGATATTTCAAAAAAATTTTGCTAGAAAATTCATGAGCCGTGTGTGTCTGTAAATTCCATATAGGGTCAGAGTTAACACACCCCCCCCCCCCCCCCCCCCCCCCCCATTTCCAATAAAAGCATCAAATACAACATAAGGGTTATTTAAACAAACACATCTTCATTTTGAAAATAATAAAATAAATGACAGCTTAAAAATCTTTGCTTTTTAGCTCACCTGAGCTATAAGCTCAAGTGAGTTATTCTGATCACCCGTATTCCGGCGTTCGTCCGTCTGTAAACTTTTAACATTTTTTACTTCTTCTCAAAAACCACTGGGCCAATTTCAACCAAAGTTGGCACAAAACATTCTTGGGTAAAGGGAATTCTAAATTGTTAAAATAAAGGACCAGGCCACCTTCCAAGGGGAGATAATCAAGAAAAGGTAAAAATAGGGTAGGGTCATTAAAAAATCTTCTCAAGAACCACTCGGCCAGAAAAGATGAAATTTATAGATAAGCTTTATTAGGTAGTGCAGATTCTAAATTGTTAAAATCATGGCCCCCGGGGATCGGATGGGACCACTAGGGGGGATCAAAGTCTTACATACAAATATATAGGAAAAATCTTCTCAAGAACCACTGAGCCAGAAAAGCTGAGATTTATATGAAAGCTTCCGGATATAGTGCAGATTCTAAATTGTTAAAATCATGGCCCCCGGGGATCGGATGTGGCCACAATAGGGGATCAAAGTTTTACATACAAATATATAGGAAAAATCTTCTTCTCAAGGACCACTGAGCCAGAAAAGCTGAGATTTATGTGAAAGCTTCCTGATATAGTGCAGATTCTAAATTGTTAAAATCATGGCCCCCGGGGGTCGGATGTGGCCACAATAGGGGATCAAAGTTTTACATACAAATATATATGGAAAATCTTTAAAATCTTCTCAAGAACCATTGGGCCAAAGAAGGTCACATTTACATGAAAGCTTTCTGACATAGTGTAGATTCAAATTTGCAAAAACCATGGCCTCCAGGGGTAGGTTATGGGCCATAATAGGGACTACGATTTTACATGCAAATATATATGCATGGAAAGTCTTCTGATATGGACCAAGGTGACTCGGGTGAGCGATATGGGCCTCTTGTTTTAAAGAGTTGTAGGTGACAATATGTTTATGGCTAACTAGCAGCATTCCCTAACCAACCAACCCCAACCCCAACCCCCCCCCCCCCCCCCCCCCCCGGAAATATAGTTACATATAGTTACTAGAAAAGGCAAAATCAAAACTTGGGATAAAAACATCAGTTGGTTTATTTGATTTGATACATTAAGATGAAAGGTGAAGATACCAAAAAGTGATCAATCTCATAACTCCTTTAAGGGATACAAAATAGAGAGGTGAGCAAACACGGACCCCTGGATATTCAAAAGGTGGCATCAGGTGCCTTAAGGAAGAATAAGCATCCCCTGTCGACCGGTCACACCCGCCCTGAGCCCTATATCTTGATCAGGTAAACGGAATAATCTGTAGTCAAAATCAGTGTGCCAAGAACGGTAAACGGAATAATCTGTAGTCAAAATCAGTGTGCCAAGAACGGCCTAACGATCAATATGAAACGCGTCAGACAGCATTTAACCCAAAGATAGGTTGTATTGGCAAACTAGATCATTATAACGACCATAGAATTTGCAAAATGCTAACTCTAAACGACACTGTTGGAACCCCTGTATCATCAACTTGTTTGTCAGTAGCCTGCCTCGATTCAGAAACTGATCATGCGCAGAACAAGCTCTTGTGTATCAAATCAATTGAGAGGTATAAACCCCATATGCTGGTGATATGGGATATTGCTACATAAATATGGGAAGTTGACGATGGAGAAGCTGAAATCATCACGTTTATCATAAAGTTGAGTTGTTTGTTTGCCATTAGTATTTATTTTCAATAAAATATTTTTAAGTACAAAGCAGATGTACAGGACTCGATGTGTTTTTTTTTTTGTTTTTTTTTTTAATTCACATGGATATATCGAATTGACCTGTATAAGAATGGAAATGATTATTGTTGATAGATAAAATATTGATATATTTACATATGTAAATGTTGAGTTGAAGGCCACAGCAAGAGATTTTTTCTTCTCATGTAGAAGTTTTTGAATAAACTCTGCTTCTTCGGAATATAAAAACAGGTCAGCTAATTTCAAAGGAGCACAATTCTTGTCCATGGGATTTCCAACAGACTGCTAGAAGATATTGTGAATTAGGAACTCTAGCAAAAAGTTTTTAAATTTCAACTTCAGAGTTACTTGTGCGTGGAATCAGAATGGTGTTTAACAAAATAGTTTTTAGCTCACCTGAGCTGAAAGCTAAAGTGAACTTTTCTGATCGCCTGTTGTCTGTCGTCTGTCCGTCTGTCTGTAAACTTTTTACATTTTCGACTTTTCTTCTCCAGAACCAGAGACATATAACAGTTATATGTCTATGCCAGAACTAACTGCAATAATGTAGCCCTATCCAATTTTTTTTTAATTCTGACGTTTTCGGGATAGGGCTACAATTCCATAGGATCTCCGTAATGGTGCAAAATAACTTTATGAATAACCGATAATAAACTCTGTGTATTAGTCCCAAATGTTGTTTACACCAAAAGGAGTACCAACTTTGTGCTCGGGTATGTCTAATAAAGGTGTTTTTCATTAAATACAATGTACAGCATGCAAAATTCTTCGTCTGCTCCACCATGCGTGTTATCGCGAGATCTCGTAGGTGGATCTAATGAAAAACCTAAGCATTGACATTCAGCGCGAAAATGTAGTTACTCGAGCCACTTCGACAAAGAAAGGAAAATCATATTGTTGCAGAAAGAATTTACACTCTGCTGTTCGGTTTTTAACTTGATATTAAATTCAAACCTTTTCAATACCGACGAAATAGCTTTCGCCTCCATACTTTTCCATTGATGTAAATACTACCTTATATGGCATATGCAAATGACTTGACAATCGGAAGTTTATACTTCAGTACATCAAACATGGCGCACAAATATGAATCGAGAAATTGGAATTTATCGAAATTGTTGAAAACGGTAGAATAGAGCCTCACAAATCTTAAAAGTTGCAGGTTGTAAATTTATATATTGACTAAGAAACATAGAATATCATTTTATTTACGTAAAGAAAGTCAGGAAATGTTTAGAATGAGCGCAAATGTTGCGGGAGTGAATCACTCCCGCATTTGCACCATTACGGAGATCCTGAGGAGTTGTAGCCCTCTCCTAAAAAAAAAAAAATCAAAGAGGGCTACATTATTGCAGCTACTCCAGAACCACTAAGCCAATCATAACCAAACTTGGCCAAAAGCATCCTAAGGCGACGGGCTTTCAAAATTGTTCAAATGAAGGGCCATGCCCCCTTCAAAGGGGAGATAATCACAAAAATAGGGTGGGTTCATTTAAAAATCTTTTTCTCAAGAACCACTGGGCCAGAAGAGCTGAAATCTACATGAAAGCTGTCTGACATAGTGCAGATTCAAGTTTGTTAAAATCATGGCCCCCGGGGGTAAGATGAGGCGACAATATGGGATCAAAGTTTTACATACGAATATATAGGAAAAATCTTTAAAAATCTTCTTTTCAAAAACTGTTGGGCCAGGAAAGTGGAAATTTACATTTAAGCTTTCTGACATAATGCAAATTCAAGTTTGTTAAAATCATGGCCTCCGGGGGTAAGATGAGGTGACAATAGGGAATCTAAGTTTTACATACAAATATAATGGGAAAATCTTTAAAAATCTTCTCCTCAAGAACCACTGAGCCAGAAAAGCTGAGATTTACATGAAAGCTTCCTGACATAGTGCAGATTCAAGTTTGTGAAACTCATGACCCCTGGGGTTAGGATGGGGCCACAATAGGGGATCAAAGTTTTACATAACTAATAAATAGAAAAAATCTTTCAAAAATTTTCTCCTTAAGGACCATTAGGCTAAAGAAATTTACATTTGCACAAAAACTTCCTGACATAATGCAGATTGAAGTTTGAAAAAGTCATGGTTCCCGGGGGTAAGAGGGGGCCACAGTAGGGGATGAAAATTTTACATACAAATATATAGGGAAAATCATTAAAAATCTTCTTAAAAATCACAGGCCAGGGAAGTTTACATAATATTTAAATGAAAGCTTCATGACATAGTGCAGATTCAATTTTGTAAAAATCATGGACTCCGGGAGTAGGTTGAGGCCACAACGGGGATCAAAGTTTTACATGTGAATAGGAAAAATCTTTAAATATGAGCCAAGGTGACTCAAGTGAGCGATGTGGCCCATGGGCCTCTTGTTTGGATGACTGTTCACCATTTACGAAAATTTCCTTTTTCCATTTTTTATTTATTTATTTTTTTAAAGAAGCAACTGTCTATGATGTCAAAAATTCTAGTCTTAAATACATTAGGATATCAGTAATCGATTTAAAGATAGCATATATCCAATGTCATGTATAGTATGCAATGATTTAGCCAATGATGACATCTGTTGGAATATGTCACGTATATAGTACGTAATACTAGTAGTTGAATTTCTAAGGTTATATTCGATTCAGTGCATGGTATAATTATTTCATTCATGGAAAGGAATGATCTGTATTTTGAATAATACATGATATATCTAATTCGCTTTGGTTTAGATTCCTTTGAAGATGCATCTTATTCTTGATAAGTTCATCAAATTCAGTAGTTGAACGACTGATAAAGGAAGTTGCCCGTCCAATCAATTTATCAAAGATATTGATAAAATTGCAACCAACCACGTATGTGTATTGTAGAGAAATTTTCACTATACTAGTGGTCAGGGAAGATAGCCACTCCTCTAAGGGGGATTATTATGGAACTCCAAATTAACATAAGCTTGAATAATGGAGATATCTTTAATTATTTGAATGTCATCAATTAATTTCATGCCCGTATCTATCGAATAAAGCGCACAATAATTTTCATTAATTGAATTAATGCGCGCAATAATTGAATTGATGCACGCATTAATTCAATTATTGCGCACAAAAATTGAATTGATGATATCTTCAAATAATTAAAGATATCTTTAATTGCGCTACACCGATGGCTCACTAAATGTCTTCCGGTGGAAATTTAAAAATAAAATCCAGACCAAGCACGTAAGAGGAAAGTCTCACTATTGATAGTTTGGGGGAAGTCTCACTATATAGTCAGACTTCCCCCTGGGTGGAAATCTCACTGTATATCTAGACTTCCGGGGGAAGTCTCGATATATAACACTGGATTATCTATACGTCTATTTTTGTGTTTATTCTTGTTTTATTACGGAGTTTGATCTCCAATTCAAAGGATTGTAAACGGGAAGTGTGAAATCTGTATAGAGTTGTTATACGACCCCCTTTACAATATGTTCCAACACAAACCTTCACCATTATCAAATATATGTGTGGCATCAGGTACTGATCCACATATCTCGAATATGAATAACACTTATTGAAATAAGTTTGAATTTTTATCATGACCTATATTATGATTTGATAAAAAATCTAAAAGTAACCAATGAAAAGTTTTGTAATAAGATAAGTTTGAAAATAAGAGATAACTCTCTTCCGGTTTCATGAAATAAACAACTCGAATACGAAGATAGGAATTTACGTAAACAAGGAAAGTAGAAAATAATGAAATAGAGATAATATACACCGATAATACCACATTCTTCGCCCTTAGACAATCACTATATTTTTATTCATAAAAATATCTAATTGAATGTGATAAAATTTCTGACAATAGATAATAATGATAACAGTAGATAAATTTTGAAGTCCATGTAAATCATTACACCAAATAATTATAGACACAGAATCACAGATAAAGAACCGCTTCAAAAATCTGGTATGGTGCACGTTTCATCCATTATTGTGCACGCAATCTTCCAAGTCCAACAAACTTTTAATTACTAAAGTACTGCCACTGGTCTTGCCAGGGAAAATGTCTATCACTTCATCTCTGAAGTTTGTCCTATTTCCCTCTGCTAATATGTTCTTGGTTTGCGCCCTCCTCCTCATTTGGGCTTTCATTTTTCCCCTTCCAAACGTTCTATGCGTTCCTCTTTCGATCCCAGTCTATATGGAGCACAGGTTCCTGGGTTTAAGTAGAAGCGATTAAGGACCTCTCTAACTTCTAGGGCTCCGCGTTGTCCTCCGTGGGTTCTAAGATGGCCTTTTTCTTTGGAGTGGATGGCAAACTGTTTGCCACATAAGGTACGTACATTTAAATAGCGGAACGGATTTCCGATGGACTTTTGTCCGATGGGCCATATACTTCCGAAATTTATAGAATTTCCCCTGTGGTTGGCATTCCGGGACCTGACACTCCATTCCCAGCTAGCTCAGGGCACACCTCTCACTACTGTATTGAATCATTTTCTTTTGGAAACTGACAGTTCCTTATGGTCTCTATCTGCGGATTCAAGTTCATGGAACTGTTGCAGTTCCTGAATACCCACCTCTATTTCCAGTACGTCCACCTAAAAAACGATTTATATTGAAATAAAATAAGTTACATAATTCATAAACATCGACTGTTTTAACATATAAGGTCAAGAGCATGTTGACATGCCTCACAACTATAAATGATTCTTTACACTATGCATATGCTAAAATAATAGATATGTACTTTTTTTTTCTTCTTTTTTTTTTACTTTTCCTGCAAATTCTACAGTTATAGATCGAGTATCTGCTTGGGTTTAACCACACGCCCAGATTTAGTAGTTAATGGGGGGAATGGGTGCTACTTTGGAACCCGTCTGAATTAGGTAATCATCCTGGTCACGGCACCACTGTAGTAGCTGGCCATTGATATGTTGTTGTTGTTTGTTTTTTTATATATATATAATAAGTTGTATATAAAAGTATTCAACCCTTTAGATATTTCCAGGTAAGTTTGAGTCCGCCTAGAGTTCGGTTAGGCTAGTAATTAAATAACAGATAAAGTTTCAAATCTTTAATAAAGTTCAACAATTGTATGGTAAATACCAAATAGCAAAATAATAATCTCGGGGAATGAATGTGGCTTAAGAGAAAAATAAAACTAAATAGGAAAATACAGAAACAATAATCAAAAATAGAGGGTGAGACAACCCCTGATATTTACCTTGTTGCAAGGTTTGGCTCAGCAGAAGCCTGAGCACGGTTGTCCTCCGATTTAAATACCGTTCTTAAAGGACACAACGCATGTCTCTAAAAAAAAAAATTCAATTTTTCAGCAAAATTAGTTCTTTTCATGCTTAAAACTACTTTAATGAAATATTGTGCTTAGTTTTCGAGTGAATGAAAGTAAAAGTTACCTGTATCATGATTTGATAATAAATCTAGAAGTAACCAAGGAGAAGTTTTGTAATAAAATAAGTTTGAAAATAAGAGATAACTCTCTTCCGGTTTCATGAAATAAGTAACTCTAATACGAAGATAGGAATTTACGTAGACAAGGAAAGTAGAAAATAATGAAATAGAGATAATATACACCGATACTACCACAAATTTATAGATACTTAAAACGCGGAGTGCCTGTGGTGAAATGTAAGAAAAGATTATCGTAGAGGTGCAAATCACCACAAGCGAAAACTGAAACGTACGCCAGGACTCTTCCCTCTCAAACAGAGAAAGCGTACGTTTCAGCCGTCGCTTGCAATGATGAAAGAACTAGTGATTTTGAAATATATTTATTTACCCTACATGTCGTCATTGAAAATATATAGTTTACATTGGTTGTAAAATGCCGATCAATCAATCTATTTCCTTACTGTATGATAACTGTTCAATGTTCATACAGATGAGGAACCTGATCATTTGCAAAACAACAAAAAAAACAAAAAACAAAAAAAACAACAACAACAAAAACAAACAACCACACACAGAGAGATACAGACACACAACATTCCGAAATTTATACATAAAACAAAGTACTTTATCCGGATTCCATCTGTCAGCCATACTTATTCGGATTCCATCTGTCAGCCATACCTAACACATTTTGAAATTCACTAGATAAGCTTATAGAAAGCAGTAAAGACGCATCATTGAGCAAGTTGTATTCATACAACAAATTATGTTCAAACTACCTAAATCAATGAAATTATGAACATTACCAAAACTTTCAAAACCAACGTGTTGTTTTTACAGATTTGTTGTCAAACGTTCTATTTCATATTATGAAATATGATTTGTACCAAATTATGACACAACTACTTCTTCAAACAAAATATTATCTTGTGGAAAAGTGGACGAAACATACCTATTACTTTGTTGTATTCATGAAAAGTGTACCGTATAACTACTACTAAAATCTACTTTCTACTTTCTGCATGATGTGTTTAAAAGGCTTCACAATAAACTTAAGGCTATACATTTTGACAGAAGCTTATTATAAAGAATTTATAAAGATTGAGGTATGTTATTGTTTACAAAGTATTGGAAATGCACATATGGTTATTCAATTTGTTTATCATATACACATGTATCACAGTTCAAGTAGTCTTTAGGTAAAATGTGCCATTTAAAAGTTAAATTTGTGTCTTTACAAAATTAGAATGCTTTAAATATTTCACTACTTTGTAAATTAACTGTATAACATAAACAGTGCTCGAATCCTGTTAACAAAACACAGAGTGACATGTAGCCTTAAGGCTAGTTAAACTATTGCTCTTATTTAATTGCATTTAAGGTCCAAACTTTTGGGTCTCAACTTTTAAGTAAGTAATTTATTTATTATAGTGACATGTGTTTTAAAATACAATATTTCACAGCATTTTACAAAGTACATAAATTATTGAACACCCGGCCCAAACGGACCTATATGTCACTTTGAATCAATATATATGTATCATAACATTGTATATATACATGCGAATGATGATACAAGATTATCAATTTCTATGTAATTTTTGCTGTCTGATTTTATAGGAATTAACTATAAAGTTTGCTGTCTGTCGTGGACTTTTAGATGAGTTAGGTAGCAGGGGGTAGGAATTCAAAAAACGTTAACAAATCTTGTGGAAATGAAAATTTGTCTCAAAAACTAAAACACAAGATATGTAAATAAATCTTGCAAATTCAGTTTTGCTGAATATGATATTTTCCGTGTATGTATTTTTAATGTGTGTATGAATTTCTTTGCATGACCATTTATTGTTATATTTAAGGATAGTTAAGGATAGGTACTACATGTAGTAAGTTCCGATCCTAGCTATGTTGAAAACAACCACTCGCTCAAATCACACGCACTTTGATGTGTAAAATATACTTACGCCCTTTGCATAAGAAAATATAATGGTAACTGACGTAAACGATTTTGTAAAGGGGTATTTGAGATAAGATAATGTCTAAACTGAGTTTCACCCACATACACCTGTGAGCGATATATATATATATATATATATATATATATACAATATATATATATGCCTTACGTAACATTTTGGAGCATAATGAAAATGCAGATCATGATTTACGACATCGAGCGTTAACTTTCGATATTTCATTCACAAACTGTTCAGAAGTTGAAAAAATTCTCTCTATTACTCAGATTAAACCAGAAAAAACCCCATACTTAAAAGTTCGACACGCTGCATGATTACCGACAACGAGCCGCGGCTAATATGTAGGTCATCGTACTGAGGGGGAAATCCAAACGGGAATTCCCCACATAAAAAGTCCCTTTGTGCGTTTGTCAAGTTCTCGCTTTGTTCACTGAAAATTTCCAGCTGGAAAGTCCACAGATCGAAACAAGAAGAGATATTGGGAATTTAGCAAAAGAACTACAAAACGAGCGGGATCTGATTTGTATTCTCATGTTGGGATCGTTCAACGTTTGATCGAATTCAAATTTGTACAATATCTACACAAACATGGATGCCAGTGACCTAGAGGAAGATTGTGCACCTGGTGTTGCTACAGACCCGCGTAAATTTGGACCTGCAGGTGCTGAAAAACATAAGTGTGAGGAGAGATGCGATTCTGACCTAGGGTCCTCCATTTCTATTTCCAACGACAGTGGGTGCATCAAAGATATCCGAGAACAAATTTTGAGACATTCGATTAGATCTAAATTAGAGCCACCAGTAGACGAACTTACTGAAAGAATTAACCAAGTCACTGTACGAGACGATGAAGATGAAGGCATATGTGAATCTGTGAAAGAAGAGGAACTCAAAGAAGAATCGTCTGAAAATTTCACGGATGACGATTTCTTAGTCTATGGGAGGGATGCAGATGGCGATACCCTCCTCCATCTTGCAATAATTACAGGAAATGTTACGCTGGCGAAAGTGTTCATCGAAGTTGCACCGTGGCCGGAATGTTTGGACATTTACAACGACAAACTCAGACAAACACCACTGCATCTCGCCGTATTAATGAAACAAATTCAAGTTGTCAAACTTTTATTAGACAATGGTGCCAATCCTGAAATGTTCGATCACCACGGCGACACCGCGCTGCACGTTGCGTGTCGCTCTGGAAATGTTACTATGGTGAATGAAATTTTAAAACCCCGAGAATCGCGAGTCTCGCAGAATCTGAATGTAAGGAACTATGAAGGACATACTTGTCTGCATTTAGCAGTGTTGGGTGGTTACAAGAAAATTGCCGATATTTTGTTGAAATCTGGTGCTGATGTGAACGTTGGGGATGGCAAAAGCGGTGCCACGGCGCTTCATCTGTCCGTGAAAGGCAACAAACTAGACATTCTCCCAGTACTACTGGAGCAATCAGACATCGCGATAGACAAGAAAACGTACAATGGTGCCACTCCCCTCATGCTTGCCGTTGGGCGCCGTAATGATATTATTGAACTTCTTCTGAGTCATAATGCTGACTTTGATTGTATAGAGTCCCTTAGTTCCAGTGAAGACGAAGATTAAAACTAGAATATCTGTATTTAGACATTAAAACGACGAAATCTCAGGGCCGTTATGTGATAAATACTGTACCAAGTCAACCGGGTTGTCGAGCAGTGATTGGCTGATGTGTATCCGGGAATTTTATTATCACCTATTATGATGTATTTATTCAGGAGTCGTTCATACCTGCCGTAATTTAGCGGTGTGGCGTGATCGACTTCCTATAATGTAATCAACAAATTCAAGTAGTATGTAGTTGGAATAAATTAAAGCCTTATAATTTTGTTTCCTTGTTTTTATATTTGTAGATAAACCGCACTATGACAGTGAGAGTAGGGAAAAAACCCAAAATAATTTGATATTCATTAATATACATTGTAGTATTGGAAGTTCAGTTGATTCTTTCTGAACATTAGAGAATTGATGGATTCTTATGTAGTCCGTAACCGACGGGGATCAAACGAAAGGTCATCTTATTTTGAAGCAGAAGGACCGCATATTTAGATGTTCTGTAGATCAGACATGGGTCCATGATATTGCACATTACATAGAAGTCATTATGACTCTGTGAAAATGAATGGTTTTCCTAATGACATGTTTGCAAAGCCGAAATGCACATAGCAATGCGATTCAGTGCATTTGTATATCCTACTCCAGCATGCTACAGGTCACGGCTAGATGCTTTTTACTTTGTGCTATATATATATTAAATAAAAAAGCAGGAAAATATGCAGTTCCAAAATATATTTAAATCACTAGCACTTTCTGGATTTTAACATCCATCCTCAGGTGAATACAACGAGGTATTCAATATTTGTATTCACCTGATGATGGAAAGCGCTGGTGATTTGAATATATATATATATATATTTATAAGGGACTTTAACTTGTTACTATATCTCTACGTATTTTCAAATAAACGATTTTCAGTGACAAATTGAAAATCCCGCTCCTTTGGCTTAAAACAATTGCCACAATCCCTTTCTAACCGTTAAGGGTACCATTTAAAATATTACACCCTTTGACAAATTCCTGGATCCACCCAGAGTTTTTCATATGTTGTCCACCCTACAAGGTTCCTATTCCGTTGACCACAGGATAAAGAATTCTGATGCTACTTGATATGTTGTTTAGAATTACAAAAACATGTCGGAACAATAATAGTTCTATCAGGTAATTCCAGTGGCGGATCTTTAGGGTGTCACGGATGTGCGTGCAACTCCCTTTCGGTTGGGAATTTTTACCTTCCTTGAAAAGGGTTATTTCAAATCATTTTAGTGACTAACCAAGTTTTGTGCAGGAAAAGTAACTATAAGAAAGGTTTGAACTCCTTGAAATTTGTATGGATCCGCCCAGAGAATATTTAAACAGGATTTTCACCCACTCAACGCTTGTTTCGAAATCCATTCATACCGCAAAAACTTATGAATAGGTGTATCATTTATGAATTATTTGTTTCCTAAACGATGAATATATTTAGTACAAATTCATAAAAACGGACGCTGCTAAAACTTATCAGTTTAAAAAACAATCGAGGGTTATATGAATTAATGAAATCCTAAAATACGGTTACAGGAACAAAATGTAAAACCCATATTTTATTTTCAACCCATGAAGTTTATGAATGAACATTGTGTACAAGTTCCTGAAAAATGATGTAAATTCCCCGAGTATGAGAAATAGGAAGTTCAGTTGATTCTGATAAAGTGCCAATTTATAAAAATCCTTCCTCGTTTTTCATTTTCCTGTTAAATTACAAGTAGGTAGTTTCTCTTAGGAACAATCATAACAGTGCTTTAGTATAAAGCGAAGCCTTGGGTAATTCATATAAATAGGAACAGGTACTGTTACAAAGCTCTAGATATACATGTCAATTTTGATTAAAGCATGAGGGTTATTTTTAAACTGTTGTCACTGTGTTTCTAGAAAATCCTAGAATTCACATGCATGACAATTTCTATCATATGTTGACACAGATTTTACTAAGATTTTTGTTCTAAATTTCTAAAATTAGGCACTTAGCGTTACTATATATAGACATGGCATGTGAACAATTAAATTACACATTACGGAAGCCTTTCGGCCGGAGAATAGATACTATATATATAGACATGGCATGTGGACAATTAAATTACACATTACGAAAGCCCTTCAGCCGGAGAATAGCTAATTTTTGTAGTCTTGCTTTGTTTCGGTATAATAAAAAAAATTATTGCATGAATGTTCGGGAGATATGAAGATTTATTCATCAAGAAAAATCATACTCCCCTCGAGTGTTGCCCTCGGGGAATATGATTTTTCTTGGGTGAATAAATTTTCATATCCCCCTCACTATCATGCAATAAATGTATAATATCTCTCGGCGTAGAAGCAGTTTATAGGTTATATAGATGATCGAGTGGAGTAATTCATAGATAAATACATATACTAGGAATGAACGAATATGTAACAAAGTTTGCTGATGAAAGAAAATCTTTTTGTGGTGCTATAGAAAAAAACAGTTAAATTTTTTACCAAACTCAATAATCATTTACATACTATGTTCTGAAGAGCCATCCATTCTAAATATAACTGGGAAATTTATTTTGAACAATATATGACACTGTATTTATATATAACTATGTGTTATGTAATCACTTCTTTCTTTACTTGTATATGTATATGTACATTATTTGTATGTATCTTCATGCTGCCCCTTGAGGGCCCTTGATTGGAAATAAATATAGTTAGTTAGTTAGTTAGTTATACACATCCATGTAGAGTAGTGTGCATGTTATTTTTTATTTTTAGATATGCAAAAAAGCAAAGCTTTGATCTAGAATTTCGAAGAATGATTTTGGAAAAAAATATTTGGAGGTTAACATTGCAGTACATAAAAAAAGAATTTTATATCAAAAGTCAGGCTAGTTTAAAATTCTGAAAATGAAAGTACACTAGCAGTACTTGTTTGGGATATTCCGTTATTGATTTAAACTAGAAATATGATAACTGCTTGTTGACAGATCAAGGAAGATTAACGTCAGAAAAACCTTTTAAAAGCATGCACAAATGTGCAATCAGGTTACGGTATCTGTCCTTTTTTGGACATGTTATGCGGTCGGAAACACTGGTTTTTTCAGGCTATGAACTATTTTTACAAGTTTTATCTATCTTTTGAAGAATTGAAGTTATACCTTTACAGTGACTTATTTTCAATTTCATTTAGAAAAAAGAAAAAGAATAGTGTTTCGTTATTTATTTTTTTTATTTTTATTTATTATTATTTTTTATTTTTTTTACGTTTTTGGGTAAAAGTGAAAGTTCATGTCCCATGCCAAGGACAAATAAATAAGATAAATTGAATACAGGATGGGGTCTTCTTTTTTTAATATAAATTTCAGAAATCATTGTACCAGAAGCAAATAAAACTTGCATGAAGGCTTCCTTATACTATGAAGATTCAGGTTTGTTAAACTATGACCAGTGTAGGACCACGGTAGGAGTTTAACGTACGAAGAAACAGCGTAAATCAAATTCTTTAAACATCTTTTCCAGATTCATGTCAGTGTAAAAATTTGTCGATTTGATATCACCACACCATGGTCTAAAGTTTCACAGAGGAATATACAGAAAAATTCTTTCAAAATCTTCTCAAGAACCACAAGGGTATCATTTGACAATTCAATATGTAAGCATCCTCACGCAGTATATATCCAAATTTGTTCAAACCATGGGCCACGTGATAGGTCCGGGCGGCATACACGATATGGGTTTAAAGTTTTGCATAGGAAATGCTTCTACTCTGGCAACAAATCCCATAGCCAATTGATTTGACCCAAGGTATTTTTGCCGGGTCGGTTGAAAAGAGGAAGAAACAAAATCTGAAACATGTAATCAGTATTCGGCTCTGTGATGCATTGTTCATTCACCTAGAACAATTCACGGTTCAACAGTGTCCCGTCATGGACACGATTAACGACAATTCACAGTTCAACAGTGTCCTGTCATGGACACGATTAACGACAATTCACAGTTCAACAGTGTCCCGTCATGGACACGATTAACGACAATTCACGGTTCAACAGTGTCCCGTCATGGACACGATTAACGACAATTCACGGTTCAACAGTGTCCCGTCATGGACACGATTAACGACAATTCACGGTTCAACAGTGTCCCGTCATGGACACGATTAACGACAATTCACGGTTCAACAGTGTCCCGTCATGGACACGATTAACGACAATTCACGGTTCAACAGTGTTCCGTCATGGACACGATTAACGACAGTATGATTTGGCAGATTTACTCTTGCCAATCATCCATGCGAATCAAGATATCATGAAGATTGGTACAAAGATTGCGTACAACAGATGACAAACAGCTGTGAAATAAAGAAGACATAGTCATAGTCGTTTGTTTCTCAAAGGACTGCCCGACGATGATGCCGACGACAATGATCATGCATAAACTGGGACAATATCTATATGCTATCCTAAATCAGAACAATATATGCAGTTAACAACATTGGCATTGTGTTCAAACTATGTGTCATGTAATCACTTCTTTTTCTTTGCTAATATATGTATACATTTGTATGTCCTTTCATGCTGCCTCTCAATGGTCGTTGACTGGAAATGAAATATGGACATAATCATGTTATTCACTCCGCGGGGCGAATTAGTTTGACATGTTTGGTTTAAACGGTTAACTATTGACTTTCTATACCCATGCTATTTATTCCGTTTATAAAAGCAAAAATCATGTATTCTCATTTACGGAATAAATGCTATATTTAAGTACGTAGAATACATGCTAATTCGTTCCGCGGAGCGAATAACATGATGATGCCGAAATATGTTATATAGTATTCTAAAAATATAGATGGACGGGCATGTTGATCCCAGTATAACAGCCCCCCCCCCCCGCCCCCTCCCCCCTCTTCGTGCGAGGGTAAAATATTGTAAATTATAAGAAATTAATTAAAGGGATAAATGTCTAGTTTGTTTATAAAACAGTGAATACACATGAAATGATTGTATGTGTGAGATTTCACGGGTATATATGACGCGTGAGTTCTAATTAGCTTTGATAATACGTTTTGCCGACATATTATCAAAGGCAAAATACAAGTTCTTTTTATATTGTATGAGTTCGCTGTACAATCACTTACATTATGTCAAATAATAATATAAAAGTGTTGATAAGGCTGCATATGGTGTTTATATATCTCAACTGATTCGATATGCAAGAGCTTGTTCTGGGTATAGTCAGTTTTTAAATCGAGGTAAGCTACTGACAAACAAGTTGATGGTACAGGGATTTCAACAGTCTCGATTGAAGTCAGCATTTCGCAAATTCTAAGGTCGTTATGTAAGGGCTAATGTACTCGTATCGCTCCATTCCTTAAAAGTAATGGACCGAGGCCCCGAAGGGGCCGAGGTCCATTGCTTTTAAGGAATGGAGCGATACGAGTACATTGACCCACTTAAAATCCACTGTAAACATTAATAAAAACTAAATTTTAATTTAATTTTAATCATGTTTTACGTTTTTCATTCTTTTGTTGCATGCATTTATATCTACTTGTATAAAGATTGACCTACTTTCCGAACTCTCCATTCCTGAAAAATAATGGAGTGTTCGAACAAAAGAATGACGTCATAGGTGGATTTTAAAACGATCTAGTTCGTCAATACAACCTTGCATTGGGTCAAATGCCGTCTGACGTGTTTCATACCGATTGTTAAGCCGTTCTTGGCACACTGATTTGACTGCGGATAACTCCGTTTACCTGATCAGGATATGGGGCTAACGGCGGGTGTGACCAGTCAACAGGGGATGCTTACTCCTCCTAGGCACCTGATCCCGCCTCTGGTGTGTCCAGGGGTCCGTGTTTGCCCAACTATCTATTTTGTATTGCTTGTAGGAGTTATGAGATTGATCACTGTTCGTTATCTTCACCTTGCATAAGACTGTGACAGTGACAAATAATAATATAAAAGTGTTCATAAGGCTGTGACAGTGACATTTAATATAAAAGTGTTCATAAGGCTGTGACAGTGACAAATGATAATATAAAAGTGTTGATAAGGCTCTGACAGTGACAAATAATATAAAAGTGTTAATAAGGCTGTGACAGTGACAAATGATAATATAAAAGTGTTAATAAGGCTCTGACAGTGACAAATGATAATATAAAAGTGTTGATAAGGCTCTGACAGTGACAAATAATATAAAGTGTTGATAAGGCTGTGACAGTGACAGTATTGTGTTCTCGCCAACATTAGCTTAAGTTGGATTTTCTGAAAATACCCTTCCTTGTAACACACAAGCCCATGGGCCTTAACGATTAACAAACAATCAACAATCACTTAAGTATCACAAAACAACAAAAATCTTGAATTAAAAGTAGTTTGTGATAGTGTTATAACTCTGAATTTCCTTTTTCTCTTTGGTAATCAAAAGTTATTATCTCCTCAAGTGCTTCTCCATATAAAAAACGTGGTCCGGAAATATGTTCTTAATTCAATCTTTGTCTTGATCTTCGCCATTTGACCTTGATCTTCGTCATTTCACCTTGATCTTCGCCATTTCACCTTGGTGTAGGATCAAGACACACTGTCTGGTCATTATGTATAAACATGAATCTCTTTCGTCTCTACATTCTATAGTTGTGACCCACATGCATGTTTCAGATTCTGATATTGACCTTGAGTAAAATTAAGACACTCTGTCTCATTATAAGCAATATTTGTGCCGAGTATGAAAAGCTAATGTCTCGCCATGCCTCTCCATTATTTCCATTTTTACAGTAGTGATCTTGGAATCGGACAAAAGAACATTACACATTGTCTGGTTATTAGCAACCTTTGTGCCAAGGATAAGTTACTATTTTCTTTGCATTACAAAGTTGTTATCACATAATCACCTTGACCTCTCTAATTGACCTGGATCAAAGGCATTTCATACTGTCTGGTCGGAACAACCTTTGTGTCAAGTTTGAAGTATGCTTTTTATCCCTTAGTTATATAGCTCAGACACTGCTCATGCTAGTGATATGGTACGCTAAAATTTAGGAGAATAAGATGTATGTAGGAATAAAAGTTTTCATATTAGTCGTAAGATTAACGGTGAAAGACTTCGTACATGAAATTGAAATACTTTTCTGTCTGCTTAACACACCGTGAATCGCGAATGGACTTTGAATCCGAATCAAACACAGACTTCGGAGAGCTTTGAATTGAGAAAGGTGGCTGGAAACGCCACTATGGTCCTAGATATGCCATACATGTATTTGTTTGGTCCGACCTTAAACAAAGGTCCTATGGGTGGCAACGCTGTTCTTTCATTAGAAGATAAAAAATAATTACCCTCTTTATTTCCACGAATTTTTAAACCCATTATTATGACCCTACCTAAGCCAAAACGGGGTCATGACTAAATCCATCTTAAATTCACAGAACACATGATAGCCCCATGTTCCCCTATATTCATGTACCATGTGAAATTTTATCCCCGATTCTAGTCCCACCTAACCCCAAACCCCATATCGTTCATATTTTGTTTATTTAAAAAAAGACGTTCTTCAAACTTTTCCCAATGCATTATCATGACTCAAAACTACTCCCAGAGCATAATAGGAAGAAAATTTAATCTGCACTACCCGGAGATGCTTGCATATTGATATCGTGGTTCTACCACTTTTGTGAATATGATTTTTAAAAATATTCTCATGTAAAACTTTGACCCCCCACTGAGACACTACTAGTATATCTACACCCCTAGGCTAGGATTTTAATAAACCTGAATCTGAACTAGTTTACTTGAGGATCCTTGCATACTAATATCACTAATCATGTCCGTGCTACTCTGGAGGAGATTTTAAAGTTTACCCCCTATATATTTGCATGTATTGAGAACTTCTAATGTAATCCCTATTGTGCCCCACCTACCTTTAGAGCCATTAATTTCAACAAACCGGACTACCCAAGGATGCCTGGTTATTGACATGACAAATCATAGCTTAGCTGTTCATACGAAGATTTTTAAAGACTTTATATCATATATTCCCGTGTAAAACTTTGATCCCCTATTGTAGCCTCATCTAACCTCCAGGAGCCACATACTGAACAAACTTGACTCTGCATTACCTGAGTATGCTTGTATTTTGTATAACTAATCAATGGTCCTAGCTGTTCTTCTTGATAAGATTTTAAAGATTTTTCCTATATGTTCCCATGTAAAACTTTAATGCCTTGTTGTGGCCCCATCCTACGCCCGAGGACCATAGTTCGAGCAATTTAAGGAAACTTTCACAAGAATTGTTATTCTTTTCTGGTACAGGGTTTCTTCAGAAAAAATTAAAAAGATGTCAGCATACTTTCACAGTTTCTTAATTATCTCCCTTTTGACAAGGATGTGCCTCATCATGGGAATAATTGTGTGCGTTCTTTACCCGAGGATGTGTCATGGGTTGAAATTAGTCCAGTTGCTCTGGAGAGGACGTAAAAAAAAATATGTAAAGCTTAGAGACAGACGGGTGGACAGGTGGGCGGACATGCGCCGGACAACAGATGGGCGGACATGCGCCGGACAACAGGTGGGCGGACATACGCCGGACAACAGGTGATTATAAAAGCGCACTTGAGTTTATAGCTCAGTTGATCTAATGAGTAATCATGGCCTCGCTGTTCGTGAGAAAAAGATTTTAAAAGTTATTCCCCCTCTATATTCTATTGTAAAAGTAAAACACCCACCTCTGTTACAAAGCACTGAAAAATTACGCACTTTGAATTTTTTTTTCCAAAGTGCGTTGATATCGACATATTAACGCACTTTTGCAAAAAACAAATTGCACGGCTCGGTCGATTTTCTTGAAGCTTTCAAAAACGATAGATAACTTTTGATGATGATGTCACTTCCGGGTTTGAGATTAAAACGTTTTGTGGATTTGGGTAACTATAAGGGTCTGGCTCTGTGAGAGCCCTACAATGATTAAATTGTCAGTCCCTCCGACCGACCGTCCGATTTCATTTGTCTTAAACAATATTCCTTTCCCTTGACCAAGTCTTGCCAAAGCTTTACCCATGCATTATCCATGGGTAAAGGGTGTGTAGTGATCTTGATCCAATTTCGTAGACCATAGGTCACTGTAGACAAAACTATTTGTGTAAGATCTTTGTCTTGAGCATATTTTCTCTGCCATTGGTCCTGTGGGTGCCCATGGGCGGAGGATGTGAATAATGAAATGTCTGTTTAATAGAATAAATCAAGTGGGTTTGCAAATTTGACCTCTAACGAGACTCTCTAGATGCTAGTATAACAAGTGTGCGAGCGGATCTAAACTCGAATTTTAATTAAATTGGGGATAGGGGCTCGTCTAAATGCAATTAAAAAAATCAAAAGATTGGCATGTATCTTTGGTTTTCCCTTCCCCGTTTCCGACAACGGTAGATCAATTCCTCTCATTTTGAGAAAGAAATATAACATTTAATTAATTTTTTTTTCAAAGTGTGTTAAGTGTCTCCATGAAAACAAATGTTGATGTACACTCACAACGCACTTTGAATTTTTTTTTCGAAGTACGTTAACTTGGTCCCCAAATTAATGCACTTTGAAAAATTCAAAGTGCGTTGTCCCCCCCCCCCCCCCTCCCCCGGACCATGGTTTGAGCAAACTTGACTCTGCATTACTTCGTGATGCTTGCATGTTAATACGACTATTCAAGGCCCTGCTGTTCTTGAGAATTAAGATTGTAAAAGAGTTTTCCTACTTTTCGCCATTTAAAACCTTGATCCCTTATTGGGGCCTCACCCTACCCCCGGATGTCATGCTTTGAACAATTTTGAATACGCACTCTTTTTTTCATTTGTTTTTGGCCCAGTAGTTCTTAGAAAAAGATTTCTTTAATTAACCCACCCTATTTTAACAAATATTGCTAATTATCTCCCCTTGCAAGTGGGAATTGAAATTTACCCAAGGATGTCATGTGTCAGTTCAATTTTTTTTTTGAAATTCGCAGAATGGTTCTGCAGAACAAGATGAAAATTTACAATGCCGCCGACAGACAACGGACAAATTGATCAGAAAAGCTCAGGTAAACTAAAACGCGATGCCACTTTGTTTCATGCATTTGCTACTCGACATCTGGGTGAATTCAAATCAAAGACCATGTTTAGATATATACAATGTATTTAAAACATCACGTTCTCAAACCCTGACCCAGTTTTGATCTATAGAAAAAAACACCTCTTATTGTTTATTCCATGTTCAAATGTTTAAAATTTCTTGTCTTAAACCCTGTCCCAGTATTGATATTTATAGAAAAAAAAATGTTATTTGGTTTTCCACCCCGTTGCATACGATCTCCGCCAGGAACTGTGTTTTATCAAGTTTTAACATGTGTATTTGGATAATTGCATGATATACTTTAAAATAAATTGTCTTGGTCGTGTTAACAACTGTTTGCAAAATGGTGGACATCAATGCACTGTCGCAAATTAAGGAAAGAATACGAATTCATAGAAATTTAGGGAATTCTATAGATGAAACCACGGATTTTCTGACTCTCAACAAAGAATTTAGCGACGTAACAAGAACCTCGATCAAATGCATCAAGGATGTTGCAGGATATGCCAGGAAGATAAATGAAGATCTTGTAAAATTTCGAGAGTTAACTAAAGAATTCACCATTCAAATTGGGGAGAAGATGAAAAGGCTCGGAGAGTCCGGGATTATCATAGGTAAAGATATTGGATTATTTCTATTTAGATGTCTTTTAATTGTACTTCCTTTCCTCGCGCTGTTCAAATAGCCATTCCTATTCGTAAAGGTTTTTGTTATTTTCAGACGCCACGTATTTAACAGGAGTTCCATTGCATAGGTAAGATGGCCCTGGCTTTAAGGACACTAGCTAAAACATATATAGATAAAATCAATGCATGGGTTGATATATATTTCTTTACATATTCTGACTATAATTTGTACAAATATCAAATTACTAAAGTTTAAATGGTCAATTTGTTAATTTTTTAATTAAGGAATTGAAATGAGTCCAAACGACTTGTACAAATATTTCATGTAAATAATATCAATTTTATGCATTTATTTCCAAGTTTAAAACAACTATAATCTTCAAATTACGTCCCCAGAATTTTGCTTCCTAAACAAAAATTCAATCTGCTATATAAGTCGGCTCCTTGTATAACTTTTGACGAATATGCAATCATTTCAAAGTTGATAAATATGTTTGATTTATCTTTTTGTTGTGACAAAATAAATATGAATATAAATCTACCAATTTTTTTTTTGCCCACTGTATTCGACATAATTAAGAAATGAGAAGGCATGATGATATTCCATTTGGTGAAATGTATTCATTGTACTGCTATAAATATGAATTTACTGTCCATTTTCATAAGTTTGGGATAAACGTTTGTTTGTAGCACGTGTCGTTGTACGAGATACGTTTAAAACTGTTGATGATAACACGTAGGTCGACTCCTTTTGAGATTATAGTAGAGAAGCTTTTACTATTCTCTCTCTCACTCCATCGTACAAATTCCAGTCGTTTGAAGACTAATACACACGCACTTTGAAAAGCCATTTATTTTTGTATATATATATACTTATAAATTAACAAATTTTGTCATTAAACTCCAAAACGCTTGCCCCAGATTTATTGCTTGCACTTAATATTGCTATAATAGAAACTTACTTGATTAGGAAATATCGTAAAATTGATTAAAAACCTACTTTCGTTTTCGATAAACAACTTTGAAATAACAAAAAAGATAATAAAGTGGCGGATACGCTTTAGCGGATCTAAGTCAGTTTTTATGACAACGATAATACGATATAAAGTAAGCCCGTAAGCGCTTCCTGAAAAGTATGCTGGCGTGAAGCGTTGCAGTTCATACCCTCATGTATCTAAAAAGTGGAATTCATTTCTTATATTTACATTCTATTTTTATTTCTATCAGAATTCCCATCCGTTAAAATGTATGTATTATATCTATGAAGATTCATATGTTCACAACAGCGATGCATTCATAAGGAAATGGCTATCATTGCAATTTGTAAAAATATGAAAGGCAATCACATCGGAGACATAAATGTACAACCATAAAGTATACCCTCTTATGTTGCTTCAGTTCTTGTGATGTACAAATAGATATACATTTGCAAAGGACAAGAAAGTACATCAGCAAATATCCATTTCTACAGTAGAACACAGTTACAGCGAACACACTTATATTGAATTCACTCTCTAAGTCTTACAGTGAAGTAATTTTCATCCCATGTAGTTTTGAGATATTGGACTTAAACAGAGGATGCTTACTCCTCCTAGGCACCTGATCCCACCTCTGGTGTGTCCAGGGGTCCGTGTTTGCCCAACTATCTATTTTGTATTGCTTGTAGGAGTTATGAGATTGATCACTGTTCGTTATCTTCACCTTGCATGTTTATAACGAATCAAAACTGTTCACCGCAGCAATTCGCTATGCACTTGTTTTACTGTATTTTCAGGGACAGATTTGATATGCAAAAAGCAAAAAATCTTGCAATGCTACAAAAAATTGCAGACCAGCAATTAGAACTTCAAAAGGTGCTCAGTGAAACCGAGGATCTTATCCTGAAGGTTGAAGAAGAAGGAACCTTTACTATTGACGAGATTGATAACGTCAACGCCCATCTAAATAAATGGATCAAAAGTCTCGAAACCGAAGAGGAAAGACAAGACCGAATAAGAAAGGAGGAGGAAAGAAAAAGAAAAGAGGAAGAAGAAAAGAAGAGAAAGGAAAAAGAGGAAGCTGAACGCAAAGCGAAGGAGCAGAGGCAGAAAGAAGAGGAAGAGAAGCGAAGGAAGGAGGAGGAGAGACGACGCAAGGAAAGACAGAAGAAGGAGGAGGAGGAAGAAAGAAACAGAAGGAATCCAAAAAATTGGCCAACTCATATGTAAGCTTCTGGTGTACAAAAAAAAAAAAAACAAAAAAAAAAAAAAAAGAATTCATGGCCATTACATGTATTTTCAAAATCTAATTTTATACAAATTTCACATCTTTTATACAGATATGAAAGAGAGAAGGACAATAACTCTTTCCATTATGGAATCTGCTGTGTTGTGTCTGCCATAACCGGAAGTAGGGGTTTGGAGAAGTATGACATAGAATGCATAAGTTCCGATAGTCACACTGACCTTGATCATTATCCACAGAACAGAGAAGAAGTGCTTTTATCATCTCTCATCAAAATAAAATCCAAAACAGGGAAAGAAATATCACTAGAGGTGATGAAATTTCCTTTGTTAGAATTATTGTTAAGGTGTACATTAGTACAGTCATTTCATCAAAACCCCTGATTCCTGTCATGTAACGTATTTATGTGTAGTGAAAGTTTAAAAATGATCAAAAAACTATTTCATCAAAATGAGAGACGCCGGTGTTTGAGTGTGTGAAGGATTTAGGAATAGGGCTGTACACAAAGAAAAATAACTCGTTGAGTAATTTCTCTAGCGTTTAACAATTTCTGTGCTTATTTTGACTTCTTGTTCTATTTTTTCTGAAGTTTTGGACTTCACGTTTTGCAAAAACAAAAATTTAACGTTCCAATCTTGAACAATTGAAATTATACAATATAACTACAGCAAAAAACATATTTTGACAAAGTTTTTTTTAAATTATAAAATGTTAACGTTAACAAAGTTTTCTTCCTTTAAATTTTTTCACAGTTGCCGATGAAGGTGTATATTCCAAGGGCTAATGCCGATGGGATGAGGGAAATCCAAATGAAGGTCTCCAAAAATGGAGGGAAGTGGAAGGCGGTAGAAACAACAGATGACAAACCGATGATTAACTTATCCGTGAGCTTTCTAAACACATTATATTTTATCATTATCATAGTTCGAATCTGCCTGAATTTCTTCATTAATGATTTCTCGGGAGTTGCTTTCTAACAGATTATCGTCCACATACTTAAAAATACTTCTGCTACAGGGGACTCTTATCTGACAGGGGAAAAATACATAAGAGAAAATAAATTATCTATAGGAACAATATAGATATCCCATCGGGTTTTATAATTTTCCACCTATCAGGTCAGAGCCACTTTGGACAAATGTTTTAAGTCTGTAGTGAATAAGTTGTAACGAATGTGGTAAAATTTCGGGCAACCAACAATTTCTTTTTGATGTAGAACACCAAATTTGCTGTGACCAACATAAACGACTTTCAAACACTAGAAATCGTCGTAGTGTCCCGCCCTAAACGAGAGAATATGATTGTGAAAGCAGCTGGGGGAATGTTTGAACCAACAGACGACAAAAACGTTCGGATTGTCGTTCCATCTGGCAGTTTCATGAAAGATACTGGAGTCCATTTCAAGGTAAAAGTTTCAGGAAATGATTGGTTGTTGTAGAAATTATGTAGTATCTTAATAAAATCATGAATCAAAATATTTCAATCGATGTTTGTTGATTATAACTGTATGCTGATGCCCATTATCTTTGTTCATCACGGGATTCTGGAGATCTTGCATTCAGCGTTTCCGGAGATGTACCTGCGGTTACTGGTGCCTCCGTGCCTTAATCTACGAAATTCAGACAAATACAACAGCCATTTCAGTGACCAGGGTATTTTCAAACCTTTGTAACAGTAGTATACTATATCTTTAGGTAGATAAAGAATTGACAAATCGTGCAAAAGCTGACAAACAATTCAACGGCATTAAAATAGCCACCTCCTTACATGGGGTAGAATTTGATGAGGAAATTCTTCAAAATGTGCAGATGGAAATCTATCCGGATTTACAAAAAATAAGTATGTATAATTTGTTCTTCATGAATAATATTTAGACATTGAAACTAAAGATTTCCCTTTAAAAAAAATTATCAGAGGGTACCATGTGTCTTTAGTCGATGTGAAATTCCACTAAATCTGACTTTAAAAGATTATCCAAAAGCAGATCAAAAAGAAACACGAAGCAAATTCCATCGTTATTTTCTAATATGATTTCATTCTCAACTTTCCCCTTTCCTTTCCAATTTGATAAGAATGAACGTTCCCCTTTATTTGTCTTAATTTAGTAAATCTTTCAGTAAAGCATCCCTATCACATTCTAGAGTTTTGGTCTATGTGTCCCCTCCATTTCACTGAGGGTAAACGTAAACCAAAACTACGATACAGTGTGCGATCAAGTTACAAGGTGCACAGAAGTATAATGACTATATTGTAATATGTGCAGAATAAACCGTTGTAAGGATAGCTTTTACGATACACTCACTTGTGATTTGATCGATTTTAAAAAAAAAACTATGCAATGAAATGATACAAAAGTTAGAACTGAACCTTCTCTTAATTGGGTATGTTTGGCAAGAAAAGTTTGGAGACTCGAGAGCAATTGGCACTAGTATTGAGAGAGAGAGAGAGAGAGAGAGAGAGAGAGAGAGAGAGAGAGAGAGAGAGAGAGAGAGAGAGAGAGAGAGAGAGAGAGAGCATTGAACAGATATAAGATGCTGGGGGACAAGATTCAATAGGAATGCATGACATCGTTTGTTATAGAATTTATTTATTTCATAAATGTAATGGTCCTTAATGTTCGTATATAATATGTCAGGAAATATTCATGTGAAAAACACACATGGTGTCAAGAAAGGTGTTAGTATCTCGAGGATTTATTAAAAATTTCTTTTTTATACAGAGAGTGGCTCCCTTCACAATAAAACTATAGAAAAATGCAAGAACAAGCTCGTAACAGATATTTCAGTGCTCAGCATCGCAGCATATCTACACAAGAACGACAGAATAACAGACGAAAGTTTGGAGGAAATTAAGGTATCGATATCAATTGTTCATCTTCATGATGAATTCTAAGAATTCAGGTATTAAAGGTCTAAATTGCACCAAATTTTAGTTAATATGAGATAAATCGCACACATATGTAAATTGCTGTTGTTATTTTTTTAAAATATGCAACTGTATATCAACTGTATATCATCTCTAGCTAGGTTTGAGGAGTTGATTCTATTTGTATTTTTAAAAAAAATTGTATAAAAACTTTCCAAAGAGTAAAAACACCGAGGGAATGAAAGCTCGAAGACTGCTGGAAGAATTCAGAGATTGTAACATAAACCAGTTCAACGCCTTCACTGATGCGCTTGAGAAAGAAAATCAGGGTCATCTAGCAAAGTATCTCAAAAAGACCATGGATGGCATAAACACAGAAGAAGCAGACATGGGAAGTGATTTTATTGGTAAACAAATATAAAAACTAACAACTCAGCTTTATGACAAAGAGATTGACTTCTCCGTCATCATTTTCTCATATTTATGAAGTAATATTCCATTTTCACCTGCATATGGTGTTTGATTCGATACGCAATATTATGTTCGGCGTATTCAGATTTTAAATTGAAGCAGGATACTGACACACAGTAGTTTCTCATTTAAAGTCAACATTTCCAAAATTTTATCACGATCTAATGTACAGATACAACTGTCATTAGGTCCAGTGCTTTCTGACGTGTGTCATACCAATTGTCAGACCGTTCCTTGTATACTAATTACGGATTACTCCATGTACCTGATTAAGATATAGGGCTCACGGCGGGTGTGATCGGGGGATGTTTACTCATTCTATGCACCTGATTTCACCCCTGGTGTGTCCAGGGGTCCATGTTTGTCCTATTTTAAATTTTGTATTCTTTATGGGACGTTTCGTTATCTTCACTTTTTCATTCACTTTGTTATCATTAAAGTTATGAATTTTCACATTTTCTTTAAACTCCGTCTTTCCAGAGATTGAAAAAATATCAAACATGTATTGACAATCTACATCTCCATTTACAAATGAAATTATTGAACTAGGTGAGACTGACAATGTAGAACTACAAGTGGTGTCCAGTTGTCAGAACGGAGAGTGGAAGGTCATGGACAAAAAGGCGCTGGATGATTTCCCAGATGGTGTAGTAATTTCTCTACCAGCGAAAGGATCCACATTCGAGTAAGACTAATTGATCTGAGTTCTGTTATCCTTTCTCCTCTGTCAGTTGTGGTTACTTTTATTTTGGAGTAGTATCACTGAATGAAGTCTAAACGTGTAAATCAACTATAGGGACACTGTTAAGTTTTTCTTAAATGAAATACATGTAAGTATCACTGTATTAAAAAGATGTTCATGACCTTTCTATTTTAATTTGATCTGTGGTATACATGAACATATCCGGCGACCCTCGTTTCTTTCAGCATCATGGGTCTCATTGTACCAAAAAGTATGGACAACCGCACGATATGCCACATCGCTGATTTGTTGTATCGGCAATCGTACCATATTAATGTAAGACTGATGGTTCGTCAGAGCGAAGAAAATCCAAACCATGGATTTGTACGATGTTTAGAGAACGAAAAATGCCCAAATGCCTCCGACGAGATGAAGAAGCAGGGTTTCAAAAAGGGACCTCCAGAATCGCCTGAATTTGGAGTATGTGATGGAGAAGAAATCATTATTTGTATGGCAGGAAATATAACTCTTGACTCAGACATAAAAACACTGTGTTTGAAATTTTACTTAAATATGGATTCTGCAAGTTCTACATTCAGAATAGATGTTTTCAATAAGAAGGCACAAGCAAGAGACAAGTCTTTTTCTGGAGAGTTAAGATACAACGTCGGTAGAAAAGAACAGGACCCTCCGCGGCGCGGATCTATGGTTTTGTACATACCAAAGGTACATGTAGTTGTGAACTGTTTTTCGCACAGATCCCAAAATATCATTTATGTATCACAATACCGAAGTATTACACATCATCCAAAAAACTTTCCAGGCCATTATTATCTTTTTAAAGAAGAATCCCATTAAACTGATTGGAGAGGTATGAAATATGGTTAATTGTGGTAAAGGGTAAATGCAGCATTTATTACCATTGTTTTCGAACCAGCATTACGCTTTCTAGAAATATTAGTGAAGTATATCTGGGTTTTTTTCTATTTATGCTATGTGATGGTCATACGAACTTTGAACTTTGAAAAAAAAATCAAATGTTTTCCATCTTTTACAGCTATGCACAAATGCATAGGTTAGAGTTGTTTGAATATGATTGAAAACTATCAGCCAATATCACCTTGTGTAGTTTTTTTTTTGTGTTAGGATGAAGAACAGCATAGATACGCGCCGCTCACACTTGATGTTCCAGGTAAAGCGTTTGAGATGTTAACATAAACTCAAATAATTAAAGATACCTTTAATTGTTTGAAGATACCATCAATTCATTTGATGCGCGCAACAATTCAATTAAAGATCTCTTCAAATGATTAATGGTATCTTTAATTCTGAATTATTGCATGCATTAATTCTTAGTATTCTGCTGAATTGATGATGAATTGATGATGAGCAATTGAATGTTGCTCTCTTCAAATGAATTGGTGATATCAACAATACAATCTATGCGCGTTACATTTGAATTGAAGAGAGCAATAATTCTATTAATACGCGCATCAATTCAAATAGTCCGCACAATAAGTGAATTATTGCTCTCTTCAATTGAGTTCATGATATCGTTAATTCAATTGATGCTTGCAGTCATTCTTTTAGAGAGAGCAACTATATAATTAGAGATATTTTCAATTCAACATATCCACGACAGAATTACTTATCTCTTTATTTAAATTAGTGCTCTCTTCAAAAGAATGGATGCATGCAGTAATTCCTTATAAAAAACTGTTGTAAATAATTGAATATATCTTCAATGGAATTACAGAGATCACCAGCTCTTTATATCGAGCTCGAAATTAAATTTTGCGACCATAATTACACCACATTGATGCGCGCATCATTTAAATTGATGAGAGCAATGATTGAATTGAAGTTATTGTGCGCAATAAAATGATATGGTGCACATCAATTCAATTGATGAAAACAATAATTAAATTGATGATATGTTCAAATAATTAAAAATATCTTCAATCCTACATAGGAGCGAAGCTAGTAAAAATAAATCATATAATAAGTTGTTTATTATTATCATTATTCTAAAGATTTTGTTTTTGGTTGTTTTTATCATTATACCTAACATCGTATATTTCACAGTGAAGGTCAGTGCTAAATATTTAGCATGGCGAATCCCAAACAGAGAGAAACCGAAACTAGATGAGTTTTACCTTTCTTTGGCCGAGAGCAGTACAAAATTGCGATCACTGAAACAACGGGCAGTTAAAGAAGCATCATCTGGTACAAACAGGGAAATATGCGAAGTCTTCATTATGAATTGGGCAAACCAAAGACCGAAAAGTGAAAACAAGGTCAGTTTAGAGTGTCAAGATTGATTGCGTCATCAGATCTGAAAAGTCATGTACAAGCTTTGTTTTCATTGGCAAAGCAGAAAGGTAGTCCTAAAAACGATACACTCTATGTAAAATTTCTAGACATTGACTAACTTGATCAATCACTGTGCACGTGTGCTTTTGAATTGAAGTATGTCAGATCCACTGGAGCATTCCAGCGTGGTATATGTTGTATGGTCAAACTTTTCTTTTCGGCGAGTAGTAGAGAGTAGAAAATTATTCCTCTCTAATTTGAGAAGTATTTTTAGCAGATATAATCCATCAAGTTCATAGCAATATTTCAAAGTGGTATTCAACTGCATTATGACATATGAATAATCAACTTTCTATGTGAAATAATTCTAATTTACTTGCAAAATCAATCTACAATACATTGCTATTGCAAGTATGAATCAGTGATTAGATAAAATTGATCATTTACCAAAGAGAATTTCTTTCTCTTACAAGGTAATTCTGTTTTCCGCTTACTGTGCAAGGATTGTTCTTACTTTAACACACGTCACCACACCCCGAAATCAATGAATGCAGTATACTGGTATATATACATTCAAGATGCTATGAACGCAATCAATGGATACAGAGTTCAGAATGGAGAATAGTAGTAGATATGCAAATATTATATTTTGTATCGTTGTACACAAAGCAAGTAACTCAGCTAATAAAAAGTTATTTGAAATGGTAAATCATTTTTTGAAACCTTTTATCCCCTGCATGACATTTAGCAGACTCGGATGTTTTAAATGACACACCGATTATTCATGGATATATTTTAATACACTTCGTTCTTGTCACGGATTCTAAAACAATTGATGGTATATATATAAGCCATGCACGAGAAAGAAAAATGCATGATTAATCCATGTAGGTAGTTACTTCTGTCAATGTGATATTTTCCTTCAATGAGGCAATATTTTAAACACGTGTCCTTTTTTGCAACTCAAACTACAAATGTAAAACGATATTTTTTTTCTGTTTTCAGGTTCAGACAATATCAGTCCGACTACATTCCCTTTCAACAGAACTGGGAAAAGAGTTTGATTTATTCATGAAACCATATTCACAAGCAAATGGTAGGACTCTCACATTTTATTGCAGAGAATTCAATTTGATATAAATTTGCTGAATCAATTTACAAGAAATGTATATTATAGTATAACTTTCATGCCCTCTAAAACGCAATGCCTTCTCCTAACCCCTGTTACATGCGTGTCTAACAAATTATAGATTTGCATGGATTTTTGTTTTACGTTTTCTCTCAGAAACTGCATGGCAATCCCCCCCCCCCACCAAAATTGCCTTTAGAACATCTTTGGGAGTAGGGACCAACACCTTTGAACCTCTTTGTCCATAACTGCCCTTTTTCGGGACCAAAGGAGTAAAGGAAAAATCTCTAAAATAGTACAATCTTCAAAAATCCTGAACATTTTGCATTCAAACTTCGTGTATATTTGTACCGAGCATAAAAGCTCTAGCAATACAGTTATTTTTTAATAAGAAAGTTTTTACAGATTTAGAAATCTGTAAAAACTTTCTTTACTCCAGAATTTAATCTTACTTGTAACACGCAATGAGATTGGAAGCGGATTATAAAACATGAACTTCCCCAAGTTAGGTTATGTCATGTAACATAGGTATAAGTTAGCTTCATTCCATAGATATCAAGCACACTATCTGGATATCAAATGATAATGAGCATGGAAACCTCTACCAAAATCGAAGCAAAAATGAATTGAAGTTTTAGATATCATCTTCTCTAATTCTAATCATTTATCCCACATTCTGTAGGCATGAATGATGCTCTTCAAAAGTGGTGGAATTCTGGGTTAGTGGTTCTAGCCCTAGTATGGATCATGTGTAACTATTAAACTGAAAATACATTGCGTCTTTAAATTTGTTCTTCGGTCCTGAGCACCCGGCTTATACTATGCACAAAGGTTGCTTATGACCTGACAGTGTATCATGTCACAATTAGATTAAAGTTGTTTTAACTTGTGTCCGAATCCTTTTCTGAGTGCTGTTTGACGATGTTTAATGAAGTCTACAAGGAAGATCATTTGTCTGGGTCATTTCTTAGAAAACGAGAGATATCTTGTAACAAATATTACTCATAACCAGAAGAATTGAATTTAAGAATATTCCTTTTCACCATGACGACATACGATTCTCAGAGTTTTGTAGGTGCACTATCTACACACAGCACTTCTGCACTGTTCATTTAAGAATAACGCACTGAAGTGTGCCTGCGTCAAGCGTTGCAGTACATGTAATATCAAAAATAACGCACTGAAGTGTGCCTGCGTCAAGCGTTGCAGTACATGTAATATCAAAAATGAAAAAAAAAACTTATATTCACGTTCTACTTTATTTCTGTCGGAATTCCAAGCCACGAAAATAGAAGTACTCTATTTATCATGATTCATACATAGAAGTACTCTATTTATCGTGATTCATACATAGAAGTACTCTATTTATCGTGATTCATACATAGAAGTACTCTATTTATCATGATTCATACATAGAAGTATTCTATTTATCCTGATTCATTCACTCTTACAGTGCTGATACAATTTTTTTTCACACACATCCCCCAAAACAAAACAAAAAATGCCAACCTTCAGTTGCTATTTGAACTGTAGTTAGTTATCATTCTTATGTCCTTTCTATGTATCTGATTATTCCTAAGTGTTGTTTTAAATTGTTTTATATGTTATTAGGGTAATTCATTATGTCATTGCATTAGGCGCTATATATCAATAATAATAAGTATGCATTTTAATTATGACACTATGCATATTTTATTCCCATGTATGTGCACATCGATTTTATATTATCTTTTCTCTCATATTTGTAAAGCGCTTTAGAGAACTAATGTTGATAGGGCGCTATATAAATCTTTTAATTACGATTACAATACACCAACTTTTCACAACTGCTACGCACTCATTACAACTTGTAACAATATCAAAGGTAAAAACATGTTCATCTAACAAAGCTCTTTGAACTTGTACCTGGTTGTACGTGTAGGTATTGCTTATTACATTTCTAATGTGAAAATCTCCTTCCATAATTGTAGAAACACTGGACATAGATTTTAAAGCACTTATTTGTTTTCTTTATTTTCAGGAATTCTTTCCAACAATGGTATAGAGGAGATAGGAAAGCATGTTCACAACGTTTGGGAAAGTCTTGCACAAAAGCTTGCTGTCGATCCTTCTGATATTGACGCCATCAAAATTGATTTTCACGACGATGTCAGAAGAGCAGTACGCATGCTCGATCAGTGGCGCATGTCAAACACTGCCATAGAAAAGGGAAAAGATTTAATTTCATATTTATCAAAATGCATGGAGAATTCGAAATGCAGCAACCAAGTGTTAAAATTGGTCAGATAAGATAAGAAACATTGGTTTACTTGTATTCTCAACAAATATGTTTGAAACTTAATATATATGAATATAACTGCTTTTTCACTGGTCCCTTGTTAGCATATAACTTGTTTGTTAACCTCCCATCACTGATACCCTAGAAAGCAACTAATTGATTGAAATATGGACAGCCTAGTTAACCAAATACATGTAGATTGAATCTGCATACAGTTAGGTAATGTTTGTTTGTTTTGATGTTTTCTGCCACACTCAACAATGTTTCAGTTATATGGTGGCGCCCAGTTTTTATTGGCGGAAGAGAGAACCCAGATACAATGTACCTGGGAAGAGACCACCGACCTTCCGAAAGTAAACTGGGAAACTTTCTCACTTACCGGCGCGAGCGGGATTGGAACCCGCGCCGACAGAGGTGAGAGACTGTGTGATTTTGAGCGCAATGCTCTAACCACTCGGCCACGGAGGTCCTCAGTGACCAATCTCAAAAACCCCATAAAGAATACAAAATACAAAATTAAGAACAAAGCAAACACAGACCCCTGGACATGCCAGAAGTAGGAACAGGTGCCTAGGAGGAGCAAACATCCCCTGTTGACTGGTCACATTTGCTGTGAGCCCTCTATCTTTATTAGGTTTACGGAGTAATCCGTAGTAAGAAAAAATCAATATGTGAAGAACGGCCTAACAATTGGTCTGAAACACGTCAGACAGCATTTGACCTAACGACAGGTTGTATTAGCAGTTAAATCATTATAACGACCAAAGAATTTGCGAAATGCCGACTTCGAACGAGATTTGAAACCCCTGTAACATCAATGTACTTGTTAGTAGCTTGCCTCGATTTAAAAGCTGATCATACGCAGAACATGATCTTGCGTATCAAATCAATTAAGAGACATCAACAGCATATGCAGGTGATAATGGAATATTGCTACATGAATATGGAGACCGTGAAGTCCTCATGTTTGTCATAAAGTTGAATTGCCAGTTTGCCGTTAACATCTATGTTCAATAAATATCCAAATATGAAGCAGATGTGAAAGACACTGCGGTATCTTTTTTTTTCGAGTTCTCTGGGATATATCGAATCAAAATATGAAGGAAATGAACAATGTTACATGCGTAATGGACAAAACGTCGTCGATATATCTAAATGTTGAAATCACACCCACAAGAAAATTTTCTAATTCCAATGTAGAAGCTTTTCAATCAAGAATATAAAAAAGTGTTTGGCTAATAAGGGAGTAAATTTCGTACCCATTGGCATTCCATCAGACTGTTGGAAAACTTGATGACATAGCGTTTAAATGAGATACTCCTGCATCTTTTTAATATCAGAGTAGAATCAGAGTAATGTCACAAGATACGAATATTTCCGTGTTCCATTTTGACTTCATCCCAGGCAAAAGAGATAGGTCGAAATGTAAGCTAATTTGTCCCATACCGACGAAGTTTGCATTGAGTCCGTCCGTCTGTCTGTCTGTCCGACGGTCCAGTTTTCCGTACGTTTTTCTCTGTTCTTGCAGATATTTATTTGATATTTGGTACATTGCTTTGGCATAACAAGCTACAGATCAAGTTCGAATTTGGTCCCGGTCCGTTGATTTTGTACTTATTTATGGCCCTTGGACTTAGAAAAATAGTGTGAATTATCAGTTTTCCAGACTTATTTTGGTTGTGCTTGCAGATATTCACTTGATATTTGGTACATTGCTTTGCCATAACAAGGTACCTATCAAGTTCGAATTTCATCTCGGTCCATTGATTTTTCATTAAGTAATGGCCCTTGGACTTAGAAAAATAGTATGAATTGTTAATTTACATCCAAGTTTCTTATCTCTGTAGATAAGAGTACTACACTCATTAAAACTTCTAGCATAGTAATACAACAATATAGCTAAATTATTCATGATCAACTACATGTCGCAGTTTATTGACTTGGTTAATGACCTAATTAAACCTAATTATAAATTTCTCTTTTTTTTCTGGTGTAGTCTCTACTCGAATAGTGGTTGATTTCCTATCCTGGTTCCCCAATTTTCCCTTTACCATAACCAACAAAATGAACTTTGAATAATGTTGTGGTACAGTAATTTTTGCAACTGGTAGGGGACTATGTATTGTCATGCACTACTCTCAGAATGCTTGTTCGTGACTAATTTAACTCTTTGACATCTTCAGGTAGCCTTATTTGTATAATATGCATACACGTGCCTTTTTGTTGTTAGATTGATTGATTGATTATTTACTGTTTATAGCAGCTTGATCAATTTTTCAGCTATCCTACGGCTGTTTTGTGGTTGGAAAGAAACACTTGAGTCAGTACGTTTTACACAGAGTTCATAGGAATAAGGACCCACCAGACTATCAGTTCACTGCACTAAATCATGTGTAAAACAATAAAGGGTAGTTAGATATGCACAGATCCAAATAAAATGGTGAAAGAATAGCACGTAGTATTCTAAATACAGTCAAGGGTCAGCATTCAACTAGTTACGGAAAGAAAGTAACGAAAAACACGGATCATACATGTATTTCAAAACTAATTCCATGAGTATTTCTTTAATTATATGTCTTTTATACCATGATATTGTTATCTTTATCAAAATTCAGCATCATAAGATTGATTATATGCGCCTTTAATGACGATAACCTAATACTGCAAATATGAAACAATTCAATGTACATGGCGTCAAACATAATAAGTTCATAGATGTATTTATTATTCTAGCTCAAAAATAAAAACTATTCTATCAAAAATATTGTTTAGTATCAAGCAAGATTAACTTTTTATAGGTGCCTATAACGAAACAACTAATCTGTCGTGCAATTGTATCATAATAAGCAATGCGAACCAGACCAAACCAGAAAAAAACCAATTTTACAAAAGTTGGTCGACCTTTAACGTTACGTATGACTTTTCATATATAAAAAATACATGGTCTGATGACGATGAACATTAATACAGAATGATGTGAAATACTAGTACCATAATGCTAAATTAACACAAAGGATTTGAATAAAGTGCATCTGCCCAAACTTGCATTGTATTCAGGGCCGTAAATTAACCTTCAATTTGGAGGAGGCAGGAAATTAGGCGGGGGTCTGGGGGCCTGGGCCTGGGCCTGGGCGGCCCCCAGACGCTGAGCACATTTTGTGCACACTGAACACGTTTCGTGCAAAATCCTTGATTCTAGGGCCTTCTAAGATGTTACTTGACTAACTCATTCTAAAAGAAAGATTTGGAATGCTTTTTAAGGGAGGTATCATGTTCTTAGTTATTGGAAACAACATAAATTCTAATGAACTTTAAATTTTTTTTGGCTCAAAAGTTGGAGGAGGCAGCTGCCTCCTCCGCCTCCATGTAATTTACGTCCCTGTGTATTTCGAATGTGAAAAAGGATAGACATGTAATTTCATGGTTCGTCTTTTCCCGGAAATTTATTATCCGATCGTAACAAAGCAATAATTGATATAATGCGCGCATTAAATAATTGAATTGATGTGCGCATTAATTCATTTGATGAGAGCAATAATTGATTTAATGCGCTCATTAATTCAATTATTGCTCTCTTCAATTGCATTAATGATATCTTTAATTCATTTGAAGAGAGAAATAATTAATTCTTTTAGAGAGAGCAACTATATGATTAAAGATATCTTCAATTCAACATATCCACCATTAATTCCTTATACAAAAGCATTGTAAATGATTTAAAGATTTCTTCAATTGAATTAAAGAGATCATCAAATTATGTATACTGAGCTCTAAATCAATTATTGCGAGCAATATTTCTACGAAATTGATGCTCTCATCAATTGAATTGAAGAGAGCAATAATTGAATTAATGTGCGAATTAAATCTATTAATGCTCTCATTAATTCAATTGAAGTGCACATCAGTTGAATTGATGAGAGCAATAATTGATTCAATGCACGCATTAATTCAATTAAAGAGAGCAATAATTGAATTGATGATATCTTCAAATAATCACCGTATTTCTTGGTTTTACGGCTTGCGACGATAGGTGCTATGATGGTCAACAGTTACAGTATACAGGCAACAGCAACAACACTCTGGTTCTGATGCAATGTCAAGATTTAAATCGTTCGTCTGAAAAATGAGTGAACCAGGATTCTAATTGATTCTTAAATACTAATTCTAGAGTGTTAATTCCTTTTCATATCCAGATACGTATTACCCGTCCGATTTTAGTGTTACGTTTGCTCAAACAATACATTCAAACCATTTGCCCTCTTGTCTCTACAGAGTCGACTGCGGTGTGATTGAAATTGACACGGTCTTTCTGAAGATGTAAATTTCAATTATTTCACACTACAAGCGATTGTAATCTTCAAAATATGAGATCGATGGAAAGTAACAGTGAATCAGGCCGGGTAGTATTTACATTCGCTATATGGACGTAATGATTTTGAATTTGCCTATCTCATCCTATTCCAACAGTCTCGATTAAAGTCAGCATTTTGCAAATTCTATGGTCGTTATAACGATCTAGGTCGTCAATTCAACCTATCATTGGGTCAAGTGCTGTCTGACGTGTTTCATACCTTTTCTTAGACCGCTCTTGGCACACTGATTTTGACTACGGATAACTCCGTTTACCTGATCAGGATATAGGGCTCACGACGGTTGTGACCGGTCGACAGGGGATGCTTACTCCGCTTAGGCACCTGATCCCACCTCTGGTGTATCCAGGGGTCCGTGTTTGCCCAACTATCTATTTGGTATTGCTAATAGGGGTTATGAGATTGATCATTGTTCGTTATCTTCACCTTCCATCAACTGCTTTCAATACAGTTCAAGAAAAAATTTTCAAACGAATTTTGTAAATGTTCCAATATGCTACAATTCAAAAGTTAAAGTTGGCAAGTCATATGTGTTTGCAAAAAAGTGGTATGAAAAAGGTGTCAAGACAGTCAATGATTTTATAGACTCTAACGGTGTTTTTCTAACAATGGATAGATTTGGAAAAAAAATTGATATTGATCATGTTTGTTTTATGCAATACAACAGTATTATAAATTCTATTTCTACGATGGCAAAAAAACTGTGTGTGTCAAAAGAGTTGAGAAAATATGTTAATGGTCCATCCACACCTTTTCACTATGAAGATATACTATTCATATGAGTTACCGTACCTATACTGGATTCCTAAACTACATAAAAACCCTTACAAACAAAGATACATTGCTGGATCCAGTAAGTGCTCTACCAAGCTCCTATCTTTGTTCCTCACGAAAATGTTAACAGCTGTGAAGGAGAAACTTCAAACTTACTGTGCGACTACATATGCCAGAAGTGGTGTTAATCAAATGTGGATTCTAAAAAATTCTAAAGAACTTTTAGTAAACTTGAAATCACAGAATTTTTCCCAAATCAATAGCATTAAAACCTATGACTTTTCAACACTATACACGACCATTCCTCACGATAAATTAAAGACTAGACTTTTTGACATCATAGACAGCTGCTTCTTCAACAAAAACGGAAAACGGAAATACTCATATCTAGTGATCAGTCATTCAAAAACTTACTTTGTTAAACACCACTCTGATTCCACGCACAAGTACTCTGAAGTTGAAATAAAAATATGCTAGAGTTCCTCATTGACAATATCTTTGTGGTCTTTGGTGATCAGGTCTTCCAACAGTCTGTTGGAATTCCCATGGGCACGAATTGTGCTCCTTTGTTAGCTGACCTGTTTTTATATTCATATGAAGCAGAATTTATTCAAAAACTTCTACGTGAGAAGAAAAAATCTCTCGCTGTGACCTTCAATTCGTCTTTTAGATATATCGATGACGTTTTGTCTATTAACAATGATAGCTTTCATTCATATGTCGATTTGATATATCCCTATGAGCTCGAAATAAAGGACACCACAGAGTCGTCCACTTCTGCTTCATACTTAGATATTTTATTGAAAGTAGACATTAACGGCAAACTGACAACTCAACTGTATGACAAACGGGATGATTTCAGCTTCTCCATCGTCAACTTCCCACATTTATGTAGCAATATTCCATTATCATCTGCATATGATGTTTATATATCTCAACTAATTCGATATGCAAGAGCTTGTTCTGGGTATAGTCAGTTTTTAAATCGAGGTAAGCTACTGACAAACAAGTTGATGGTACAGGGATTTCAACAGTCTCGATTGAAGTCAGCATTTCGCAAATTCTATGGTCGTTATAACGATCTAGTTCGTCAATACGACCTCGCATTGGGTCAAATGCTATCTGACGTGTTTCATACCGATTGTTAAGCCGTTCTTGGCACACTGATTTTGACTGCGGATAACTCCGTTTACCTGATCAGGATATGGGACTCACGGCGGGTGTGACCGGTCAACAGGGGATGCTTACTCCTCCTAGGCACCTGATCCACCTCTGGTGTGTCCAGGGATCCGTGTTTGCCCGACTATCTATTTTGTATTGCTTGTAGGAGTTATGAGATTGATCACTGTTCGTTATCTTCACCTTGCATTGCATAAGAAATGCACAAATTACATATATAAGAACATTACTTATAAAGAAGAAATTCCGACTTCAATTGCTAAATGGAATTCCTGTCCATTTTTGAGGGGCTATAGAGATATCATTACCAAAGAAGTTTTTGAAATATGTTTTGAATTAACGTCAGATTCAGCAGCAGAATGGTTGCAATACAGAATTCTATATAGAATTATATCTGTTAAAAGTTACTTGAAAAAAATCAAAGTTATGGATAATGATATCTGCTCATTTTGTGGACACAGCTCTGAAAACATTGAACATATTTTTGTGTTTTGCGACAAAATAGGAACTTTGTGGAACCAACTAAGCTTACATATTTATGAGAGAACAACAAATAGAATTGGTTTCAATGTTTTTAATATTATTTTTGTCGATTGTTCATAACAAAATTCCAACAAAGTACATGTAATAAATTTCATAATTTTATATACCAAACAATATATATATATAGTTGCAAACAAAACAGATTACCATATTTTGAGAGTGTATTACAATATATTAGGATGAAATATGAAATTGACCATTGTATATTTTTAAAAAACTGTAATTCTAAAAAATTCAGTACAATCTGGGCTGTATGGGAAAATATTTTTGATTAATGTCTTTCCACTCTTTACTTGGTACTGTCAACCTTATTATGTTATTATAACTAAACTATGTGTGTGAATGTATGTATGGATGTTATTATCAAATACTAAAATTTGCAAATAAAAACAAATTTAAAAATTCTGTGCATCGCCAAGCTTACATGTGTATTTCTCTCGGAATGCAGACGATTGGTTTACACTGAATGACATGTTTTTCAATTTGATTTTTATGATTATAAAATTGAATTATCAGTCATCGACTTTATTGATGCATTAGCAAAACTCGAAGAGCATGCGAGATGTGTATTAATTTTCTCATAATCAGTTAATACAAATGAAGGGATATCGTAGAATAATGACCGCGGCATTCATTTTATCTTTGCAATAACCTTGGTAGAGTTGCTCTGATTGTATTAGAATATCTTCCTGTTTCTATGGCTACATGGTGCGAGTATAATCGCATTTTGGATATACACTTATGCAAATTTACATGAATTGATTTTTCTTTGAAGATATAATCCATAAATTGAATATTTGTAAAATGAACATTTTTTTCAATTTTAAAAATACCTTAAATAAATTGTACTGCTTACAACCCAATAAACTTTTTAATATCGGTAAAGGTAACATTGTGCACTGTCAACTTTGAAACAATGTAAGTAATTTAAATGCAGATCTGAAATCCCACTTCTTACGAGATAGTACTACTCGTGATAGGTGTGGCCACCATACTGAAGATTCTATTTATTTCTTCTTCAATTGTCCTGAGTTTTCTGACCATAGAACTAAGCTAATCTCGTCCATCAATGAAGTGCAACTTTGTGTTCCTTTAACATTGAATTTACTTTTATATGGTGAAAAATATTTAAGTTCTTTAATGAAAAGATTTTTGAAATTGTTCAAAAGTATATATTGGAAACTTAAAGGTTCTTTTAAGTATCTCATATTTTGTCAATTATACAATTGTCTATTTTTGATATTTTGTTTTCCCCTTTTCCCGGTACTCCCCCCTTTCTTTTTTCCCTTCTTTTTTATTTATCTTTTGTTTGTTACATGTACTTTTCTTTCTTTCTCTTTCAAATTGTATAAATATCTTTCAGTTTTCACTTTATTTTTTTTTCTTCTATTTTTTCTTTTTCTTTTCGTTTACTCATTCTATATGATAAGATAAGATAAGATAAGTTTATTCCAATTTTGGGGCCAGAGGGCATAACAGTAAGATATTTTATAAAGAAGGAAATTCAAAAAAGAAAGAAAGTTTACAACATTAACTACAGGTTACATAGACTGCAAACTGCATGTGGATGCAGCATGTTGGAGAAACAAGTACATACATATATGAATTGCTAATCATGTATATATACAAGTAGATGGACAGTATCAGTATTATACCAATATATGAATAATAAACTATAATGATTTTTGCAGTTTTAAAGCATCACTTCTTTTTCTGAAAGTTTGCACTAAATATTCACTCAATTTGACAATTACTGGTTTGTCTTCATTAATCATCAACCAAGTAAATTTTTCCTTATTTGTTAGACAGATAAAAATTTTGTTGAGCTTGTATATACCATTAAAAAACATATTTCTCTCTTCAACATAGAATGGACAATCAGTAAGGAAATGAAATTCCTCTTCAACACAATTAAGGTGACATAATTCACATATTCTTTTGTTTCTTTCTAAAGAAATCTTCTGGCCAGAATTGGTTTTTGTAAATTCAGATCTTCCTCTTTCAATTCGAAGGTCATGTGCACTAATTCGAAATCTACATAGAGTTTTTCTTAATTCTAGGGATTCTAAAAATATATAACTTTCCATAGTAAAGTTTTCTTTATACGAAAAATATGTTGTGAGTTTTCCTGATTTCTGACCCTCTTCACGTCGTTTTGACCAGTAAAGTAAAAATTGTTTCCGTACCTGATTCTTCATTTGTTTTTTGAAAAATGAGAATTTGAGATTTTTACAATTGGGTACCAAAATGCCCATTTTTTCCTTAAAATAATGAACGTTTTTGTACCAACAATTTATATTATATGAATTCAGATTGATATTCTCTGTATAAGCACTGCATAACAGGGATGATTCTGGGCAATTCTCAAGTCTATGCCAATATAGTAAAATACTTTGGATTATAGAGCAGAACATAGGATATCTACTCAATTCAGAGATTATTGCAATATTAGTACTTCTTTTACCGGCACCCAGTAGATGTTTACAAAACTTAATATTCAGGTTTTCTACCTCCCAATTTTAAAGATATCATATAAATCTCTGTCTTTTTCCAGCATGCGTGTTGAAAGTGTTCCCCATATCTCGCAGCCATACAAGGCGATGGGTTTTACCATATGGTCAAAAAGATGCAAAAATGTTTTAATTGGTGGATCGATAGATTTGATGTCTTTATAAAGTTTGAATGAGGCCTTAAGAGCTTTATTGTATAGATCAGATTTTGCTTCCTTGAATGAACCACAGGAGGATAATATTACTCCTAGATATTTATATTTGTTAGTACATTCAATACATATGTTACCGAACACAAAATTTTCTTTAATTAGGTGTCCGCTTTTATTAAAAATGACTACTTTTGTCTTATTGGTATTAATTTCTAAGCATGTGTGTATATGTGGATATGTATGTGTGCATATATCGAAACTTTTCTTGTCTATCTATTGCTATTTATATATATATGTGCACACTGATGTGATTGTTCTCTGGTGTATATGTTATTTATTTGTATATGTGTGTGCCTTGTATTTCCATTTCACACTTGACCTTGTTGTAGGGAGAGGGCTTAATTAAATAGGCCATGCCTTCTGCCCCATCCCATTCACTTCGTGAATAAAATATAGTTTAAATTAAATCAATTTGTTAAAAATTCTTTGTTGTAGAGTTTGATGGGATATGTTTATAAATTTTTTGATTAATCAAGATTATTTGATACATATCAAATAGTCCACAATTAATTAAGATTGGTTAATACAGTTCGTACCGTTTACGAAATAAACCTGGTTCGAACTATCTTGCCTCTTACAATTCCGCCTAACGTGGAACGAGTTAACTTTTCATTCTGCTCAAACCTTAGATTCAACACATTGGGAAAAATGAATTTCTTCATGACAATCCATTGCCATCGAGCTAATTTCTTAACATCGTGCAATCGTATACGCAGTAAAACAATCCTTTATCAGTGCAGCAACAGGATGAAGCAAAAAAAAAAAAAAAAAAAAAGATAGAAGCAATACCGATCGATTGGATTTTGATTTGTTTTGTCCATGGTGAAGATAACGAACTGTGACCTATCATTCCTATAAGCAATACAATAAAACATTTCTTCCAACAATGAAATCGTCACCACTGTCGGCGATGGGTTGCTAAACTTTGTCCTGAGTTGGGCGTTTTCTCGGCCACTTAGCGGGGAGCCTCAGCCTCAGCGATTTTTATCGTGCCACCTGTGACTCGGACCCGCGGTTTAATTTGACGACCTGTTACAACTGCGATGGGTGCTGTGGACCTTTCTATCCTGGATCCCCACGGGACTTTAGTCCGAGACTAGGAGGGCAAGGCAGTGAAGCACGGCAACATTATGGTCACCCCCCTCTTTTAAATGCAGGAGATACCCATTCAGCCGGTGATGGAGGTTTAATCCCGGGCGAACGCTACTAGCCTTTCTCAAGGTCAACCTGAATAGAATCGTCACCAGTGTCGGCGATGGGTTTCCAAATTTTGACCTGTGCTCGACCGCTTTGTGGGGAGCGATTTTCATCGTGCCACCACACACGGACCTTTCTAACCGGGATCTCCACGGGACTGGAGCTCGAGACAAGAACGGCATACCAGCCAGGCAGTGAAGCACGACAACACTGGTCCTCCCCCTCCCCTGAAGGCAGGAGGTACCTATTCAGCCGGCGATAGTCGTCTAATCTCTGACGAAGGCTACCATCCCTTCTCAAGGTCAACATGGTGAGTCGCTGCATTTATTTGATATTCCTTAATATTCACTTAGTTCAAATTCTACCGGCTGTCGTAAAGCACTCGCACAACATAGCCCATAGGGCGATACCATACTCAGACTTAGTTTCTGTATGTATCTTCTGGCAGCCGCCATATGTAAATTCATATCCTGGTCATGTCCTACACCACCTAATATACCTAGCATTGCCGGTGCTCTGTTATTATGTATCCCAATGGCAAACCTATGGCACAATTTTGATTGTATCTATTTGGCCAAAATGCCATTCATGATTCAAGGTACTTGGTTAACGTAGGTTTCATGACCTTTCATAAGCATGGCTAGCGAGTCGGTCAAGCAAAGGGCACCAGATAGTCAGATCATGCTACAAATTCCAAGGCTTGCTTACTCTTAATTCGCCCCATTCTGTAATCAGTTCATTATGTCGCGTTACGTATTTATTCAATTACATGTCATACACAGATGAACCTGGATAACGTTCAGGTATACGTTCAGGTATACCTGATTGTGCCATGCCGTCACTGCATAGACCAGGGGCTCGGACCTCAACCTACCACGAGGTTCAATTTGCAATGTGGCCAACCACTACATTATCTCGCTAGGTTTACTTGCTAGGCATTATTGGGCCCAAGTTTCAGGGTAGGCATTGCTATTCACGGCCACAGGGGTTCACAGGTTTTTACTACGGACGATCATAATTTTAGGTACCAAGGACCTCACCGGTCAATTTACGCAGAGTTATTAACTTCATAGTACTTATCTATTATTAACATCCCTATGCAATTACGTGGTATTCTTGCTATTTCAGCAATTTGCCTCTTTTTATTTTATGTAGTTTACAGATGATTCCGACAACGTACGTGACGTGGAGCGCTATATGCTATTTCGTACACACGTTTCAGGTTTGTGCTAGAACCAGCATCACAGCGTACGAGTCGCAGTATATTCTCACCTTGTCGTTCTTTGGATATTTAGCAATTTCCATAGCACAGAGACCCTAGTTCCATATCATTAGTTGCATTTAATTGCAGTTTTTTTCCCGATAATTGTCCACAATCTCTATTTAAGTTCGGACTTGCAGATTGTTGATGGGCTCGTTGTTGTTTATTCTCAATGTCAAGCCTAACCAAAAGTTATTGTTTGGTTAACTTTAAGTCAATCACACTCCATTCCATTTTCATGTAAATAATTGACTGGTTTTGTTTCAGATGTATTCGGTGTTGAATTTTTCTTTCCATAATTCATTCAATAGGCATTTATTGGAGTTTGTATGGTTCCAGCAGTCGAGAAACCACGTCAGGAAGTGTTATGTTTTGTTATCCAACTTTTTCCGAGGAGGCGTGGCTTTGAGAGTAGAGGCTTAGGGGTGTTAATGGGCTGGGTCATTTTCGTATTTTGGCTCGAGTAATCGGTCTTAATTTTAATTCTTAGCTGAGTTTGGGTTAATTCTCACTGGCTCAGGAACGTTTGGATTAGTTTGACGAATTTATGAGAAATTTCCAGTCGAACAAGTTTGATCCATTACAGTTTATTGTTTTATCTTAGGAATCGTCGAAAATGGTATTTAGCAATGTGCCATTCTGCTATCGTTACCTTAGTTTTTACGGAAGTATTTGGGACTTGTAGTTAGATCTTTTTTGACGGAATTCAAAATTATTCTCGAATTTTCTGCTGAAACTCTTCAGAATCAATCGGAATCCTTTAGAGGTATACCAGTTTCAGTTATGGGGCGTAATTTTCCTCCAGTAGGACTGGGAGATGGTTTGCTAAATTGGTGTTTGGAAATTTTGTCCAATTTTTGCTTTCCATCATAGGAGTTATTCAGAGCTGACAAGTCTTATAGTCCGCCTGACCTGCGACCACTTTGTTGTTAATCTTACGTCACCTTTGAGATTACACATTTTGAAATGGTCATTTCAGAATTCAGTCTAATTTTGGTCAGGAATCCTGAAGTTTTAGCTATTCCCTTGAAAAATCCAGGAAATTTAAATAATTTACAACTTTCATAATCACTATCAAAATGTGTCAATACTTCTCATTACCAGCTCATTAGAGTTATCGCGCTTTGATGACTCTTGTGCGTCATTGGTAAGAAAATGCACAAGTCTCGCGAGCAAGTGCGAGATTACTGGGACATAAACGAAACGTTCATAGCATCCCCCTTTTTCTAAGTTAAAGTACATTGTGTATTTTTAAATAAAATAGCCATTGGTCAAACTGCATTTTAAAACTTTCTACTACTAGTTTATCAAGGATGTTACATGTTTTTTTTTAAAACTCTCCTACACCTATTCTAAAAATTCCAAACAACAATGTTCTCTGTCCTAAGTCAATCAATATTTTATAATTTTCAAAATATAGCTTAGATGCAGTTTGGAAACGCATTTGTTGTGTTAATTAGTGTTATAAACGTCTTTTTAAAAAAAGGCAGTTTGGCAAATATATAATTTAGTCTAAAATATTGGAAAATGAGAGAGAGAGAAAGAGAAAGAGAGAGAGAGAGAGAGAAGGGGGTACATGAACGATTACAAAGTCCATGCCATATCAACCTGTCCGAATTGTAGAATAAAATAGAATGTCTTCATAGTGTGACATAATAATTTTGATAACATATGAATCCCATTAATTACAAGAAAAGTTATTGTGTCGGATGTGCATATTGGTTTTTCCCTTCACAGTTCTTCTTGCGATTGATGCTTTATATCGGTCAGATTTGACAGATTTAGTACCTGCACTCCTTCACATAGTTTAATAAGTTCGTCTGTTTTCTTTTAAGAATAATCAATTCCTAAATTTGCCTTTAGATTTTAATCAGTGTCGTGGTTTGCAGTCGGTTATACATGTAATATGTATTCGATACCATAATTTATATTACGTATGCCTAAGTAATGTTTACGTATGTTGTCCCGGTATCACGACTTTACACGCCTTTGATTTGAAGAGTTCCACTAATGGAAATTATAAGTATTCGGTGATACCAGTGACCTCTTGGTTAAGTCACCATTGCTTGAGAGTACGCAAGGGGGTTCGAAGGGGGTAGCATAGAGATAAACGCTCTCCTATAGTGCCTTCAGGGGGCCTGGGTGACGGACGAGAGTGCACGTCGCCCACCCCGCAGAATTGAGATGACCTTGTTAATTTATTGCCTTCGAGGTTACACTTTTTTGCAATGATCAACTTCAGAATTCAATCTAATTACTGCTCGGAAATCCTGAAAGTTTTAAATATTCCCACGAAAATTACAGGAAATGCAGGTAATCTTCAAGTTGAGAGCGATTACCGAAATGTGTCAATTTGGTGATAACTTGGTCTTAGTAACCATTGCTTGAGAGTGCACAGGGGGTTCGGAGAGGGGAGCGTAGAGATAAATGTTCTCCCCTCGCGCCTGTGAGCCCTGGGCGACGACGAGGGTGCACGTCGCCCACCCCACTATTTAAGTGCCTCCAATTTCAAGTATGCATGAAGAAAAAAGGAAACAAACATACAAATATCAATTTTTGTGGGGGACATTGTTCCAATGTCTGTGACGGACTGGGGAGTGCGTTGGGGTAGTTGATCACTAATTCTGCGCCAAAACCGGCTCTCCTTCCACCTACTACTAAAGCAGGGGGCAGGTATTTCACGTGCACCCTCCAGACGACCATTAAACTAGGTCAAGGGTCAGTGGATATTCATAGGAAATACTAATTTCTTGCATAAGTTGCTAAAGTTTAATTCGTGGGGCTCTCAGCTAGTTCATAGCTGGGGCCACATCCACCTCCTACTAAGGGAGGGGATGCTACAGGCTGGTGCATGTTGCGACAACTGTAGGAGGGTCTACAAGCTTGCTCCGCACTTGTTAATTAAACCAGGTAGCACGCAGGAGACCGGTGAGATGCGCAGATATCTCTACCTCCCTTAGAACGTGGGGACTCGTTCAGGTTCGGGCACCTATGTCCACATAGGGCCCCCTGTGTTGCCCCTACTTTGGTAGTCAAACTGGCACACTGGCCGCCTCCCCAGTTCCCCACAAAAAGTTTGCATGCGACCCTTTCCACCATATATGTAAATTTGCATCCTGTTTCTGATCCAATTAATAAATATTAAACTTGTATCACTTTTGTCATTGCAGCTGCTAAGCACCCTATGAGGGATTACAGGGCAGCCAGTTAAGCTTCGACACACCTACTGGTCTATTCAGATATTAGGTTAAAGTCACTATTCAATTCGGGTAGTAGGTCAGATGTCTTGCGGCTGGTTGTGCTGTATATTAAGTTCATTTTAGCACAATGGCTTCTCTAGGTAAATTTAACGCACCCTAGGTCTTTTATTAATCCAAATGTCATTGAATCCGAAACCTATTGAAATTGTCAGTCTCGTTTTTAAACTTCCTAGTTGACAAAGAGAAATCAATCTGCTGAACAAAGCTGGAATACTGCCAAAGAAGGTTGTAAGCACCCCTTTTCTAAAGAACAAAACCATTCAATATATCTGCAAAGGCTGCAGTCTTCATAGAGATATGGCAGACATACATGCGCTAGGTATTCTCTCAGATAGAAAAAAAGCTCACGGTAAATTTAGTGATCTACTGAAGTCGAAGGAAAAATTAGAAATATTGAATTTAAATCGGGATGTCTCGAATGAAACTGAAATATCCTCGAAAAAAATTGATGAAATCAAGGAGTACATTTCAAATATTCATATTGAAATGCAAGCTCTGGTGGCATTGCTACAAACATTTACAATCCAGCTGAGTGAAGAAATGAAAATGATGATGGCGGAGGGGTTGTTTGAAGGTAAATTCATACCGGTGTCCAAGGTATGTTTTCTATAGGAAGATTGCAACTCTGTTTATACAAAAGTTCTTATGTATAACTTTTCTAATGCGTTCAATGATAAACAATGGCTATATCAAGCTAAGCATGAAAATCTGACCTTTGAATGTGATTACATCATAATTTTGTAATGCTACTTTGAAATAACATAAGGTTCACTATATCCTTTAATCATCTAGCTCACTAAACTAAAAGGCTGGCAAGTGTTATTCGTCCCAAATCTTTTGGCATTACCTCTTGTGTTGAAAATAGCCAAAACATTCTAAAGAATAATGCATCCTTTAATGAAGGTTGTTATACGTCAATTCGAGAATTTTCACTCTTATCAAAATGCCACCAATTGTAGGTGAAGTACTAAAAGTTCAGATTGATGCTTATAATGTCAAATCTTATACTTTTGCTTTTGTTCTAATCTGATATTCTTTTATTTTTGGGTCACAAGGGGAAAAGGGGGGGGGGGGTAAATCCGCCACTGCTATATATGCACAAAGATAAATAACTTCCTCCCATTGAAAGGGATGGGTCTTTATCAGACCCTTGGGGCTCCGACCCCTTCAAGAATAACTATACACGATCTCGTTGCGAGCAATCCGTTAAATTTTGAAATGATGTGATTGAAGATTTCTACATTGTTCCCTAATTTATACGAATTGCTAATTACGTAATCAATGATCGTTTAGCTAACATCAGTAATTGCATAACGTCAAAACAAACAACTTTTCGACAAGAATGCAGAAATCATTTCCATTTTTTTTAAAATGATGGGGAACAAACCTCTTACCTCTCTTGGCTCCTTATTTAAGGAACTTGAAATTGTTGACTAGTTTGCCTTTTGACGCCTTTTAAGTGCCGACGGGATTAAATTGATGGCGTTTTGTTAATAATTGGAATATAATGAAACAAATTATGTTTTCAAAAAGTAGAGTAAAAACTAAACCATTTTTCTAGTCAAAGTTTTTCTGTACTTGTTTTGACTAAATGTTTCCATTTCTGTTGTCATGACTGTGATATAAACAGCGCGTAATTTGATCATGGAGTATAGCGCTGAAAGCGATATAGACTCAGTTTTGTTCTGAGTGATGATTTATTCTCATAAACCAATGTAGAAAAAGGTATAGAGAAATACAAATACAACAGTATACAATACACAAAGTCAATATCCAGAGTAGAACAAAAGAGAAAAGGGGAAAAGAATTTAAGAAAGAAGAAAGAAAAAACAAGCGTACATACACAGACATATACACGCACACCTATGCATATACTGTACATAAAGAACATGTACATATGGTGTCCGGATAGGGCCATTTGCAAAAGCGTGACTGCTCGTTAGTCACAACACGCCGTCACGCCAACAAGCAACACACCTTCGCGGTGTCACGCCAACAAGCAACGCGCCTTCGCGCTCTCACGCCAACAAGCAACGCGCCTTCACGCTATCACGCCAACAAGCAACGCGCCTTCACGCTATCACGCCAACAAGCAACGCACCTTCGCGCAGACAAGCAACGCGCCTTCGCGTTCTCACGCCAACAAGCAACGCGCCTTCGCGTTCTCACGCCAACAAACAACGCGCCTTCGCGCACTCACGCCAACAAGCAACGCGACTTCGCGCTCTCACGCCAACTAGCAACGCACCTTCGCGCAGACAAGCAACGTGCCTTCGCGTTCTCACGCCAACAAGCAACGCACCTTCGCGCTATCACGCAAACAAGCAATGCACCTTCGCGCAGACAAGAAACGTGCCTTCGCGCTATCACGCCAACAAGCAACGCGCCTTCGCGCTCTCATGCCAACAAGCAGCGCGCCTTCGCGCCATCACTCCAACAAGCAACGCGCCTTCGCGCTCTCACGCCAACAAGCAAAACACCATTGCATCGTCACGCTAACAAGCAACGCGCCTTCGCGCAGACAAGCAACGTGCATTCACGCCATCACGCCAACAAGCAACGCACCTTCGCGCTCTCACGCCAACAAGCAACGCGCCTTCGCACCGTCACGCCAACAAGCAATACGCCTTCGCGCCGTGTTGCTTGCTGGCGTTGATGTACATGTATATATTTACAATAAATGACACTCTATTTCATAAATGTTTGTTATACATGTATCTGAATACAACTAATCCTAAAATTCAAATGATGGCTGATAAACATTCGATTGGTGTGTTGTATAATTATGACGAAAATGGTGACGAAACACATTTTTGGGATTTGTGGGCTATTTTTGTTGTCATGGCAACCGTTACACCACATTTTAGTGCATTATTAAAATCTTCAAGATTTTTCATTTCAGAGTATGTATAGCTTATATCATGAAAATGTGACTAGAGAATGCTTTAATTTCGATTTGAAATTTTTTTTATTAGCTTTGAAGGAAAATTCGAGAATTTCTAGTAGTTAAAGGGTTAAAGGTCCACACACGCCAACCGAGAGTCCATAAATGGGTGACCCTTAGGCAGCCTAGCTGGGAGACAGGTTACTTCCAGAAGTAGCGATTTTTTAAATACTAAATGAATTTGTATACAATATAGTTTTCTACATCATTTATAATATTGATTTTAAAACGAATAAATAAAAGCATTTTTAACTTTCTGTGGAGTAAAAAAGACAGAATAAAAAGAAAAACCATAATAAGTCCGGTAAATGAAGGAGGAAGAGGTGTTATTGATATAATCCTTGAATTGCAAGCAATTACAGCTGCGTGGGTATCAAGACTTATCAAAAATGATAATCAAAATACTATTTAAAAGTATAACGTGTTATTTAGATTTTCACCACAGATTCAGTTTTTATATTATTAACATCTTATTCACTCTAATATATACACATTTAAGTGAAAATTGATAGTTCTGGGTGATCATGATATCGTCGTCTTCTTCCATTTTGGTTTGTTAAATTTATTGGTATGGTGTTACAATTGTATAGTACTTACTGTGACGTCAGAGTACTTTTATATATGTAGTCTTTCGTTACGTTGCTATGACAGAGAATCACGACGGGGTAACACGGTCGAAATATTTCTAGAAAGTGTTTAGAGCAAAAAATTATACCAAGCACTAAAATAACCAACGACACGAACAACCAGATTATCTACAAAGCACTAAATCGACCAACGACAAGAACAACCAGATTGTCCACTGGTCAATCTGGTTGTTCGTGTCGTTGGTCATTTTAGTGCTTTGTATATTTGTATATATATATATATATATATATATATATATATATATATATATATATTGTAATGTATTGTAAGTCATGAAAATCAATAAAACTTATCCTATTAAGTTTTTTAATGTTCTAGGAATTTTTTGTACTTTACACTAAAGATCGGGCTTAAGTCTTCCATCTTTATTGACATGGATATTTATTCATAGATTATTTAACTGCAGACGATTAGGATGAGGAAATATTGACTGAATATTTCTTTCCAAGGTAAGATTAATTTTAAATCTACCTACGCGGAGAGAAGAATTCTAAAATCGCAATCGTAAGTGCAATGACTACAACAGGTTTTTAAAACGCTTTTGGACTTCCACGTCAAAGTGATCGAAAACCTCTAGAAACGTAATCAGCGATGGATTAGTGAAACGACCGCCAGGTGCTCTCACCTCTGAGCCATCCATGCCGATATCCACGATTCACCAATTTCGATACATTTCTCTCTTTAAAGAGTCTTCGATCTCAAGTTTACCCATGATAATAATTATAATACACTGTAATAATAATAAATCATGTGGGGAAGACGGTATAAGAAACGAGTATATAAAAGCCACACAGCAAATTATATTACCTATATACATGTATGAAAAATAATTTAAAAAGGTTTGCACCTGACATTTGGAGTAATATCAATTTTTTGGGAAGTGTATTTTTGATTTCTACGTTGAAGGAGAATTAGGAAACTGAACTGAAAAACTGGGGTCGCAATGCATGTTATTAAGCTACAGTGTTCTAAACATGAACCCTTTTTGCACTTAAAAGTTATTCAATTAGGCTTGATTCGTTTGTTGGTGTCTACACAATATACGCAACAGAAATCAAGCATAACATAGACTATATACATAATCATGTCTTCTAACATAAATATAAAACTGAAATACACGTATAGGAGTATAAAAATAGAAGATATATTAGATGAACCAGAAACTGCAAAGTCACACAGATTTAGAACTTTTTGATTAATGAACCTTTCCGCCACAAAATATTGTCCCTGCAAAACCCTTTCAAAATTTGAATTGACCCAATTTTTTCAACTGGATAGAGTTCAGTAATATATATGTAATATGTTTGCACCGATTGGATCAGTATTGCACCAGTAAATACTTAGTGGTAGCATCCTGTTCAGTTGTGCTCCCAAGTTCAAGAGCTAACTTCCCTAACCCAATTTCTTCATCTGATGATTCCTACTACTTGGTTGGAAGGTAATACTATCCCTATTTACAAAAATAAATGTGGGAAGAGTAAACCACAAAATTATAGACCCATTACGATATTAATCTGCAATGGAAAACTATTCACTTCAATTCTTAATGAAAACTAAATGCATTTTCTGAAGAGTTTGAAATAATTCATGAAAAGCAGCCAGGGTTTCGAAAGGAATACCCAACTATCGATAATTTATTCTCAATACACATGTTATTTGAACGTCTGAAAGCATAGAAACAAAAATTATTCGTTTGATAATGTCTGGGGAAAAACATTATGTTTTAAGCTATTTTCATAATATAAGTGGCAAAATGTATGATATTGTTTTAAATATGTGCAGACGATTCAAATCCAGAATTGTTAATAATAATGAAATGTTGGCGTATTTTCAGTGCGAAAATGGTGTTGGACAGGGTGAAAATGTCAGCATTTTTGTTTTATTTGTATCTTATGATCTATAAACAATGAAATCTAAAGATAAATATTGATAAATCTAACTTATCAATATTCAATAAAGAGAAGCAAAAAGAAAATTTGCAGTTTATATATGATGATAGATTAATTGAAATAGTTACAAATTTTAATTATCTGGGAATAATATTGAGTAAATCTGGTTCATTTAAAATGGCAAAATGGAGAATAGTTGAAAAAGCAACAAAAGCATTATATGAAGTTTTGAAATGGGAAGATTACATAATCTACCAGTACATTGCCAACTTAATTTATTCGATAAGATTGTACAACCTATGTTGTTATACGGATGTGAAGTCTGGGAATTTTATAATAATGCAATTAAAGAAAGAGCTCATCTCAAATTTTGCAAACTTTTGCTACGTTTAAAACAACCAACGCCATATTTCATGATATATGGTGAACTTGGTCGATACCCCATTGAAATCCAAATTAAAACGCGCATCATATCCTACTGGTCAAAATCAATTAGTGGAAAAGAAAATATTAAAAATATTTTGAACTCTTGTGGACTATATCAAACCCCATGTAATGCAAGGTAGTTAAAGGCTAAAGTGAAACTAACATTAATTGATAATTTCAAACAAAATTGGCACTCTATTTTACCAAAAGCATTAAACTACAGACTTTTTAAAGAAGAACTGAAATTTGAAAATTATCTTACTTTATTATCAAAGCATGATGCGATTACATTTTGTAGATTTCGAACTTGCAATCACCCTCTTCCGATTGAAAGTGGGCGTATGTGCATACTGTAATTCACAAGAGATTGGAGATGAATTTCAACTCTTTTATGTATATATTGTATGCATGTTCCATGTACTCTCTAACTTGTATTTGTACTTTCACTACATGTATTTTTCTAGTCAGTCTCATGGGGGGGGGGGGATCACACTTTACCTGACACCTATGTACATGTTTCAGCAGGTCTTGTTTATTCAGGTGATCCCCCTTAATGGTTTGTTATCCATTTTACTCAACAATTTACCTTATGTCATTCAATAAATGACATATTCGACAAAACTGCATTACAGTGTTAGGTTATTTGTCACTGTTTGTACGGTTTCTTCTCATAGGAGGCATACATTTCATTATGTACTCAACTGTGATGCAATACAAGAAGAAAGAATGAAGTTGTTATCACCTAAACAAATAAGAATTAAAAATGTCTTTACTTTTAAACAAATCATATCTAACAATAAATACTGGGTGTTTTTTTTTTTTTTTGGTTTTTTTTTTTTTTTTGGTTTTTTTTTTTTTTTTTTTAGAAAACTCTGTACTTTCATTAAGAAAATAAATAGAATGAGCTCACCTACCTAGAATGCTCATACTTCACATTAATAATAACACAGTTTTTTAAAACATGATAAATACTTTATTACACGCATGTATTATTTACTAAATGTATATGAACAGCTTTGTGTCTTTATATCTCTGAATATCATTGTATAATGGTGATGAGATCCAATAACATTGAATTGAATACCCATACCAAGATACCTACATACATTATACATGTATATCCCTTAATAAGTTTGGAGACGATATCATCTAAAGTAAGAAAGAAGATAATGTATGGAACCGGACCCGAGACCCCTGCATTATTAGCCAGGTGCGCTAGCCACTGTGCTATCCAAGGCGATATCCACTGTCCACCAATTTTGCTACATTTTGATGAAATCTTATAAAATGCATGCAGTAGTGTGCTTTCAGTCATTTATTTGAATATCATCCCCACTTTAACAATATACAGAGGTGTAACTTGTTCATTTTTGCATAGAAAATCAACTCACACTGCAGGTTAAATTTCTTCCTAATATATTTCAACGCAGTGATAATGAATGAATGTAAATTTTAACGCAATTACAAAACCTTTACTTGTAGAAGAGAACGATGAAAGAAAAGAAGGACCAAGTGCCAAAAAGGGTGTAATGCGATTTATTAATGTTTCCCTGTCAAAGATTCAAGTGTCCCAAAACAGTAGTGCCTCAGTTCGGTGATTATCGTTTGTAAGTAATCTCTTTTTCCAACATCAACAAAATTGATAAAGCTATAGATATTGAAATTAATCTTTTGTAGACAAATAAATAAGGAAAAGCTAGAAAAGCTTGCTACTTTTCAAAAAATGGCGAAACAACAACAGGATTTACAAGAATTTATGAACAAAACATCAGAAATGATACAAAAGATTGAGAATGAAACGGAATTGGGGACCCAGGATATTAAGGACATTAACAAAGCTCTACATGAATGGTCAGACGGTTTAGAAGAGGAAAAAGATAGAAAAGAACGCAAACGGCGAGAACGGGAAGAAGAGAAACGTAAAGCTGAAGAGGAAAAAAGGCAGAAAATCGAAGAGGAAAGAAAAAAAAAAGAAAGGGAAAAACAAAAACGTATAGAAGAAGCAGAAAAAAGAAGAAAAGAAGCTGAAGAGAAAGAACGTCAAAAGAACGAAGAGAGAAAACGCAAAGAAGAAGCAGAGAGAAAACGCAAAGAAGAGGAGAGAAGAATAGAGGAAGAGGAGAAAAAACGTCAAAGGGAGGAGGAAGAGAGGATCAAAAGAGAAAAAGAGGAAAGGCAACGTAAAGAGGAAGAAGACAAAAAAAGGAAAGAGGAAGAAGAAAGGAAGAGGAATGAAGAAGAAATCAGGAAAATTGAAGAACAAAGACAAAAGGAAGCAGAAAGACGGCGTCAGGAGGAAGAAGAGCGGCGAAGAAGAGAGGAAGAAGAAATACAAAAAAGAAAAAAAGAAGAAAAACGAAAACGGGAAGAGGAAGAGAGACTCAAGAAAGAGGCAGAGGAAAGGCGGCGTAAAGAGGAAGAAGAAGAAAAAAGAGCAAAGGAAGAAAAAAGACGGAAAGAAGAACTGAAGAAGAAAGAAGAAGCAGAAAGGAAAAGAAAAGACCCCAACAACTGGCCAATTTTTATGTGTGTACATATTCTAGAATATGCAAGGTGAAGATAACGAACAGTGATCAATCTCATAACTCCTACAAGCAATACAAAATAGATAGTTGGGCAAACACGGACCCCTGGACACACCAGGGGTGGGATCAGGTGCCTAGGAGGAGTAAGCATCCCTTGTTGACCGGTCACACCCGCCGTGAGCCCCATATCCTGATCAGGTAAACGGAGTTATCCGCAGTCAAAATCAGTGTGCCAAGAACGGCTTAACAATCGGTATGAAACACGTCAGACAGCATTTGACCCAATGCGAGGTTGTATTGACGAACTAGATCGTTATAACGACCATAGAATTTGCGAAATGCTGACTTCAATCGAGACTGTTGAAATCCCTGTACCATCAACTTGTTTGTCAGTATCTTACCTCGATTTAAAAACTGACTATACCCAGAACAAGCTCTTGCATATCGAATCAGTTGAGATATATAAACACCATATGCAGGTGATAATGGAATATTGCTACATAAATGTGGGAAGTTGACGATGGAGAAGCTGAAATCATCCCGTTTGTCATACAGTTGAGTTGTTAGTTTGCCGTTAATGTCTACTTTCAATAAAATATCTAAGTATGAAGCAGAAGTGGACGACTCTGTGGTGTCCTTTATTTCGAGCTCACAGGGATATATCAAATCGACATATGAATGAAAGCTATCATTGTTAATAGACAAAACGTCATCGATATATCTAAAAGTCGAATTGAAGGTCACAGCGAGAGATTTTTTCTTCTCACGTAGAAGTTTTTGAATAAATTCTGCTTCATATCTAATTTTTGTTATGATATACTCTATGAATTCGTTGATCCTAGAAAAGGCATATTTCTTTAGTTCAACATACTCTGTTTTACAGTGATAAATCTGTATATTTTGTCTAATCATGACTTTAACCATCATTGCATTTTTAACCTTGTTCAAGCTTTTGAGATAATAGTAAATGAATTTAAGACCTTCCACATACTGCATCCTTTTGTTACCATGATATAGGTACTTAAAATACTTAGTTGTTGATAAATACACTCATAGGAACTTTCAGTTTTATTATTAAATGCGTCATAATTGAAATAGATAAATAAAACTTGAGAATTATGAAAATAAAAATTTATGAAATAATTTAGTTATACCAATATCATTTATACCAGAGTCATGTCCCTTAAATGCCTATCATTTTTGTTTTGCTTACAGTAGAAACACAATGAGATTTAGATTGGGTTTATTATTACAGTTTAACGATGTATGCTGTATTCATGACTCGTGATATTTAAAAGATAACGAACAGTGATCAATATCATAAAAAGTTGTTCATCAGTTATGACCCCTGGGTCGAGGCCTCTGCTGTTGGACTGTTAGTCCCCGAGGGTCTCTACAACCCAGTAGCTAAGTACTTCGTTACTAGCTTAAAAATACGGATGTATATTTAATTGCTGTTATGAAATTTATTTCAAAATTAAGGATTATCTCCCTCACGCATAGCTCTTATCCTTAAACGAATTTGACTCCACTTTTTTGGCACACTGTTTTTGCCTATAATAGCTCTAAAACGTCATTGTTATTTCGGATTTCAAACATTTCGGTTGAGCACCACTGAAGAGACATACTTTTTCGAAATGCACATCTGGTACATCAAAATTGGTACCGTATAAGATTTACATTGCAAATAATTCTTGCTGATACAGAACTTGCGGTCATACGTTTATAAAGATAACTTTAAAGTAATGATTTTGATAGTTGAATTTATAATTGAACATGTTTTGCTTTTGCACCAGGCGGGAACATTCGTGTTGTACTGACATTTTCTACACGAATATGTGACGTAAGACACGCTATCTGCTTAAGAATTTTGAATATTAATGAGAGCATAAACTCATCTGCTTCACACCAGCAATCTTCATACTTAGTGTTACCTATACCGGATTCCAAAATTTCACAAAACCCTTACAAAGATGCATTGTTGGATCCAGTAAGTGTTCTACCGAGCCCCTATCTTTGTTTTTCTCGAAAATATATTAATAACTGTGAAGGAGAAACTTCAAACGTATTGTGCCACAATATATGCCAGAAGTGGTGTAAATCAATTGTGTATTCCAAGGAACATTTAGTAAATTTGAAATGACAAAAATTTTCCCAAGTCAACAACATCAAAACGTATAACTTTTCTAAAATTTACACGACCATTCCTCATGATAAATTAAAAACTAGATTTTCGACATAGACAGTGCTTCTTCGACAAAACTGAAATAGGAAATATTCATATCTAGTGATCAGTCATTCAAAAATTTTCTTTGTTAAACACCACTCTGATTCTACGCACAAGTACTCTGAAATTGATATTAAAAAGATAGCTGGAGTTCCTCATTGACAATATCTTTGTAGTCTGTCTTTCAACAGTGTTGGAATTTCCATGGGCACGAATTGTCGTCCTTTGTTAGATGACCCGTTTTTATATTCTTATGAGACAATTTAACGCTTCAACATCAGAAAAAAATAGCTCTTGCTGTGGCCTTCAATTCGACATTTAAATATATCGATGACGTTCTATATATTTAGAATAATCATTTTCATTCATATGTCGATTCAATATATCCCAGTGAACTCGAAATAAACAAGAGGCCCAGGGGCCTTATAGGTCATCTGAGTATCATGTAACAACCTTCCAATGTTTGAATTAGGTTTGTGTTTAAATATAAGAATTTTACTTTTGGATGGAAGAAACATTGAATAGCTATGTGGTCAGCCCCGCTTTTGCACCAGAACCCCTGGCCCAGGGGCCATAAATTTCAGTTTTGAAAGAAGCATCCTTGATCATCATTATCATACTATTAGTTTGTCTACTTAATACCCAGCAGCAGAGGAAAAGATTTTCAAAGAAATAAAATGCATTTTCACTATATGATCAATAGGGCCCCACCCTAATACCAGAACCCCTGACCCAGGGGCCATAAATTTCACAATTTTGAAAGAGGCATCCTTGCTCATCATAACCATGCTATTGGTTTGTCTACTTTTAAATACCCAAGGACAGAGAAGAAGATTTTCAAAGAAATAATGCATTTTCACTATATGACTTATAGAACCCCACCCTAGCACCAGAACTCCTGATCCAGGGGCCATGAATTTCACAATTTTTAACAAGAGGTACTGTGAGCAATGCTCACTAAGAATACCCCCCCGCTTACCCCAATCTCCCAAAGGGTGTTGGTAATAGGTATAATTTACCTCTTTTCTGAGTGTTGCTACTTCGATGCCCAGTGCGCATGACCTTTGACCTTTTGACCCAAAAATCGATAGGGAACATCTTCATCCCATGGGTAGTCCATATATATGATATGGTGACGGTAGGTGGAAAGGATAATGCTTTAGAGCCCGGAAACCATTGCGTCTACAGACGGACGGACGGACGGACAGACAGACGGACAACCCGATTCCAGTATACCCCCCCCCCCCACAACTTGTTGCGGGGGGTATAAAGAGGCATCCTTGCTCATCATTACCATGCTATTAGTTTGTCTACTTAATACCCAGAGACAGAGAAGATTTTCAAAGAATTTCTACATTTTCACTATATGACCAATAGAGCCCCACCCTAACACAAGAACCCCTGCCCCAGGGGCCATGAATTTCACAATTTTGGTAGAGGGCTCAACGCTCATTATAATTATGCCCACAGTTTGGCTTCTTGGTGTCCAGGAGTAAAGAAGAAGATTTTTTAAAATTACACTCATTTTGATGGTTTTTGCCCCACCCCTCAGGCCCCAGGGAAGCAGGGACCACGAATTTCACAATTTTTGTTCCCCTCCACCCACAGATGCTATATGCCAAAATTGGTTGAAATTGGTTCAGGGGTTTCAGAGAAGAAGCTGAAAATGTTCAAATGTTAACGCACGACGAACGACGACGGACAAAAACAGATAGCAATAGGTCACCTGAATGAATTCAGGTGACCTAAAAACACCACAGAGTCTTCCACATCTGCTTCATACTTAGACATTTTATTGGGGATAGATGTTAACGGCAAACTGACAACCCAACTTTATGACAAACGGGATGACTTCAGTTTCTCTATCGTTAACTTCCCAAATGTATGTAGCAATAGATGTATTCCAATATCACCTGTATATGGTGTTTATATCTCTCAACTGATTCGATACGCAAGATCTTGTTCTGCGTATGATCAAGTTTTAAATCGAGGCAGGCTACAGACAAAGAGGTTACTGTAATAGGGGTTCCAATAGTCTCGTTTAAAGTCAGCATTTCGCAAATTATATGGTCGTTATAACGATTTAGTTTGCCAATGCAACCGGTCATTGAGTCAAATGATGCCAGGTGAGTTTCATACCAATTGTTAGGCCGTTCTTTACACATTGATTTTGACTGCAGATTACTCCGTTAACCTGATCAAGATATAAGGCCCACGGCGGGTATGACCGGTCAACAAGGACTGCTTATTTCTCCTAGGCACATGATCCAGCCTTTGGTATATCCAGGGGTCCGTGTTTGCACAAATCTTAATTTTTATATTCCTTATTAGAGTTAAGAGAATGATCACTGTTCCTTATCTTCACCTTTTCATTAAGCGTATGCATGCGTGAAGAGTCATGGTTAAAACTTTCATGTATCTTCAAAAATCAAATGAATTCTATATTCAAATTCTACTTTCATTTCTGCCGAAATTTCCAGCCGCTGAAAAAGACAAACTACATTAAGATTCATGCACACACTGTTTACGATTGAAACGCATTCATAAGTAAGTGATTATCTTTACAATAGGTAAAGATTTCAAAGGCTAAAATATTGGAAATGAAATCCACCTCTTTTGATTGCTAGATACCACAGAGAGGAGGGAAAAAATTCATTTCACTGTGGTATTTGTTGTGTAGTATCGGCAATAGAAAACAATCCACCATTGCTCAAGGATGACTTGATTTGTTCGTTCTCTGATAAACCACAGGACCTAAACAAATGCATGGAAAGCAAAGAAGAAATTCTAATGTCATCGTTGATACAGATTCAAGTTAAGAATGACATTGAAATGTCATTTGAGGTACGAGTTTGCGCAATCTGATTTTAAAATAATCATTGTAGAATTACAAAATACTTTCAAAAAGTACTCTCAAATTACTTTTGTTCAGTGACCTTCACGTTTATCAATTGTATTTTAGCTGCCTTTGAGAATATACATACCGCATGCCATTTTACCAGCAAATAGAGACATTGTCCTCAAAGTATCCATAAACGACGGAAAATGGGTTTCAAAGCACAACGTTCTTGAACCTACAACAAACGTATCGAAGGTACTTATGAAAAGTTCTGAGAAGTTGAGCTATGATTTAAGATAAAATCCACGTATTTGCCTCAAGTTTTCTTTTTGATACTTCTTAATAATGTAATGAATACCTTCATTATATGGACATACATGTGTATATCAGTGAAACAATCACCAGGAGAACATTTTCACATTTTTATTTCTATCTTTAATTCAATTTTATATTTTTCTTTTAACAATATCATTTTAACATTTTTGTTTCTGTGTACAATTCCCGTGGGGATCCGGGTTAGAATAGGTCCTCAGTATCCCTTGTTTGTCGTTAGAGGCGACTAAATGGGGCGGTCATTCGGATGAGACCGCAAAAACCGAGGTACCGTGTCACAGCAGGTGTGGCACGATAAAGATCCCTCACTGCTCAAAGGCCGTAAGCGCTGAGCATAGGCCTAAATTTTACAGCCCTTCACCGGCAATGATGATGTCTCCATATGAGTGAAATATTCTCAAGAGGAACATTAAACAATATAAAATCAATCAATCTATTTATAACTCTGATTATATGGTTTTTTGGTTTCACAATTCTATTTTAACATTATTGTTTCTGTTTAACATTTTTTGTCTCTGTTTATTACGGAAGCTTGTTGAGGCCAGTAAATAGAAAGAACAATAATCATTGCGTTAAATCGCAAAAAGATTGCGTTTAAACGCAAACAACTTTGCGTTTTAACACAAACAACTTTGCATTTAAAAGCAAAAGTTTACGATTAAACGTAATGATTATTGCATAAAGCAAAAATTATTGCGATTCAACGCAAAAGTTCGCGTTTAAACACAAAAATATTATTGCGTTGAAACGCAAAATCTTTTATCGCGTTTGAATACATTATTGCGTTTAAATGCAAAAAAATATTCTATAATAATCAATTATATATTCAAACCAAAAATGTTGTAAAGGGCAACAACTGTTATGCTGGTATTTTCTCTATTGTTATTATGAAATGATTTCCCTAATATCCACAATTAAACTATCTATGTTTATAAAGTAGCAGTTTTAAAACTGTTGACGTGAAAATTTTGTCATTTGAAGCAATTTTTATGCATCTTTATGATAAATGGGCCATTTTCTTTTATGTATGTCTGACATCTTTTGAAAGGTGGCAACATGTAGGGGAACATACATCACAAGATATAGAACATATATCACAAGATATTGAACATACATCACAAGATATTGAACATATGGGGCATGTAAAACGTTGTTATATTCGATAATCTTGTGATGTATATTCAATATCTTGTGATGTATGTTCAATATATTGTGATGTATGTTCAATATCTTGAGATGTATATTCGATAATCTTGTGATGTATATTCAATATCTTGTGATGTATGTTCAATATCTTGTGATGTATGTTCAATATCTTGTGATGTATGTTCAATATCTTGTGATGTATATTTGATAATCTTGTGATGTATGTTCAATATCTTGTGATGTATGTTCAATATCTTGTGATGTATGTTCAATATCTTGAGATGTATATTTGATAATCTTGTGATGTATGTTCAATATCTTGTGATGTCTGTTCAATATCTTGTGATGTATGTTCAATATCTTGTGATGTATGTCCGATAATCGTGTGATGTATGTTCAACATCTTGTGATGTATATTCGATAATCTTGTGATGTATATTCTATATCTTCTAATGCATTTTTGATAATCTTGTGATTACATACATCGAATATAGCAACGGTTTACACACCATAAACATGGATATTAACTTTGGTTATTGATTAAATTAAACAATATCAAGTGAAAATTAATATAGTTTTTCTACTTTGAACCATTAATTTGATAAATTACACGAGATTGGAGCGACCTTAATTCATTTAAAACTAAATTGACGAATATACAAGCAATTCAGAAACGGAATTGTTAGACGTTAGACCCACTAACTATAAAAATATAATAAGAGTAGATTTAGTAATCCAAAATCTGGAAACAGAAGCAGAACTGTTATATTACTAAGTCAAAGTTATAGAATTAAAATCATTAACAGAAATAAAAATGATAAATCAAATTTTTAAACAAAAAAATTACAATCATATTCAGAAACAATATTGCTAATACAAAAATATAGAATAAAAATTCTTAAACAGACACAAAAATGTTAAAGTAAAATTGCTAATACAAAATATAAAAATAAAAATGTTAAGATGGAATTGTAAAATGTTAAAACAATATTGTGTCACTGATATACCTGCATATAATTAAAGGTGTTAGAAAATCTAGCGGGTGGCAGTTTCCAAAACTTTAAAAGAATAAAACTGATAGCCGTATCAAAGATAAGAAGGGAACACATGACCGAAAATGGAACAAGCAGCTGCGTTACCTCTAAGGTCAATTCAGATATCAGCATCGGAATCCCAGGAAACCATCTTAAAAAAGACACCAGCTTTCATTTGAAGGTATACATTTTGCATGATTAGTGCAAACATATTCATTTTTTTTAAAGAATGAAGCTATAATGATAAATAAAATTTCACGATAACAACAATATCAAATATTTACGTAATAATGAGATCAGCCGAATGGATTGTACTGTAGGAATTTTAAAAACTGAACTATGTGAATTAAGATTTTTGATCGTCAATTCACTTTCATGCATAATAAATATTGATAATTTGTAAATATTATCTCTAGCATTGATGGGATTTCTATTTCTTACTATTGCCGACATATCATTTTACATTCTAGGTAGATGATGAACATTTTATTCCAAGAACAGGAATTCAGAGTGAGGGCAATCATATTATGATGGCCACTCCTCTTCTGGGAGTAGACTTTGATGACGTCATTGAAAACGACTATGTTATGGGAATTCAACCTAATTATGTCAAGAAAACAGGTGCAATCGAACAATGAGTGACGTTTATAAACCTTCATGACTTTATTCTTGGCATTTGGATTCTTGCATAATATTTTAACAATATTTATTTAATATCTATATGACCATTCCTATCATAATCTAAAGATGAAATAACTCTTTCATTAATTTTAGTGTTTAATACGATGTACCCCAGAGTTTTGCACGAATGTTCTCAGAAACTTGCCACAGACATGGCAATTGACGAAATTCTTCAAATTATCAAGAACAAAAATTTGCTCAGTGACGAAACGATCAACAACATAAGAGTAAGATAGATGTGACAAGATTAAATTCTCTCTCTCTCTCTCTCTCTCTCTCTCTCTCTCTCTCTCTCTCTCTCTCTCTCTCATTTTTTATTTCTTTCCAGAGTAAGAATACAAATGAAATGAAGGTGAGAGCACTTTTGGATGAATTCAAAGATTGCAATGCTGAAGCATTTGAAAATATGCTAGAGACTATAGAGAGAGCAAATCAAGGCCATCTTGCAAATTATTTGCGGGATTGGCTAGATAAAATCCAAAACGAGGAAGCTGAGGTGGGAAATGATTTCATTGGTGAGTTGATTTACCAAGATATACAAAGACTGTGTGGCATATACAACTACTTTTGCCTTTTTCTGCATTACAAAACATCGCCTTGTATTTGGATCCATCCGTCTTCCACTTCATAAATCTACGGAATATTTCGTTTCTCGTCTTTTTAACTCACACCAATTTCAGTAAACTGAATACTGATGCACAATTTTCTTTTAAGACTTAATGTATTCATAATATCAGCACTGTCTTCAGTTATATTTACATGTAACTCGAGGCTTTACATTGAAGAATGATCACGTAAAACCAAATGATATTAGACATGTATACCGTCTAGAATCAATGATTTTCAGACTTTACTCAACCAGTGCTTCAAATTGCATCAAGTGTTAATAACGGAAAGTGGGAAGTGGTGGATTTGAAATCAACGGCAAATCTACCAAATGCCGTAAATGTTCCACTACCAGCGCACGGACAAAGTTTTGAGTAAGATCAAATTTTTAACATTGTCATTAATGTAAGCCAAAGTCTAGCCTTAACTTCGTATCAAATATAGTCTCTCTATCTCATAGATAGATAGATATATACATGTAGATATATGTAGATAGAACAGGATATGGGACTCACGGCGGGTGTGACCGGTCGACAGGGGATGCTTACTCCTCCTAGGCACCTGATCCCACCTCTGGTGTGTACAGGAGTCCGTGTTTGTCCAACTATCTATTTTGTATTGCTTGTAGGAGTTATGAGATCGATCACTGTTCGTTATCTTCACCTTTCATGTAAGATAGATAGATAGATAATTTTCAATTTGAAATCTTACAAATTATGATAATTTAATCATCTTGCATTAACATATAACACCATCATTGTATAATGTACAAATCTGTGTCTAGTATCTTAGGCCTCGTTGTACCAAAGGCGATGACACGGGATGGAATTTGTAGTAAGGCAGAGGAAATATATCGAGGAGCATATCAGACACTGATCCGATTGATTGTTAGACAACATGTTGATGATCCCACAGATGTGTATATTCGTTGTGTGGAGGCCTCCAAAAGTCATGCAGCACAACACGAACTGGAAAACGAGGGCTATAAGTCTGGACCAACTGAAATGGCTGAATTTGGAATCTGTGACAACGAGGATATTTTCTTAACGGCAACAGGAAATATTGCTTTTGTTTCAAATCCAAATCCTCTTAAATTCTTCTTGAACTTTGATATAGCAAGTCTGCAAGTGAAAGTAAATATCCAAAACAAATATGCACAAAGTGGTTGTCCAAAATACTATGGTGAGGTAAAATATAATGTCGGGGAACAAGACCAAAAACCGCCAAGATCGGGATCATTCGTGGTATATCTACCAAAGGTGAGATCTGTTGATATATAGAATACAAAAATCCATACTCGTATATATCGTTGGAATTATTTCCAACGGTTTCAATATCAATAATTCATAGACATTTTGATATATCGACGACGTTTTATCTATTAAGAATAATAATTTTCATTCATATACCTATTCGATACATCTCTGTAAACTCGAAATAAAAAACATCAATTCTGCTTCAACTTCCTATATCTATGTAGCAATATTCCATTGTCACCTGCATTTGGTGTTTATATCTCTCAACTCATTTCTCATGCAAGAGCTTGTTCAGCGTATGGTCAGTTTTTAATCGAGGCAGGCTACTGACAAACAAGTTGAGGGTGCAGGGGTTTCAAAAGTCTCGTTTAAAGTGAGCATTTTGCAAATTCTACGGTCGTTACAACGATTTTGTTTGCCAGTACAACATATCAATAGTTCAAATGCTCTCTGACGTGTTTCATATCGATTCCGGCCGTTCTTGGCACACTGATTTTGACTACGGATAACTCCGTTTACCTGAGCAAGGGTGTGACCGATAGACAGGGGATGCTTACTCCTCCTAGATACGTGATCCCACCTCTAGTGTGTGCAGGGATCCGTGTTTGCCTAATTCTCTATTTTGTGTTGCTTTTTGTAAGATTGATCACTGTTTGTTCTCTTTACCTTTTATGTAGGAGGCAGAATTTCAAAGATATGCTCCTTTAGCATTGGACATACCTGGTAAAGTTTTTTCTTCATTTCGGTAATTTGGTAATTTTTGTGTGGCAAATAAATGATCCGGTTAGGCATATTCACTAGTGTTTGTCTGCTGTAGTTTTGCACCGAGTCGACAGTAATTCGCCAAATGTATTTTTAAAAATGCATGAATTTTACCTGTGATGATCCTTCAAAGCTATCAGATTTAATGGCGAAAATTCCATATTTTTGCTAAGCATATTAAAAAGTATAGAACAGTATTCATTTACTGCTACCATGCAATATAGAAAAAAAAATAATCCCCGCAATTTCAGTGAAAGCCATGGCAAAGTTTATTGCTCTTCATGTGACCAGTGGAAAATTCGACATCCAAGACTTGTACTCGAGATTGACTGATAATCCACGGCAACTGAGGAGCATTAAATTGAGAGCACAGAAAGAGGACCTGACAGGAACAGAGAGGAAGATATGTGAGGCATTCATCAAAAATTGGGCGAATGTAAGACCCAAACAGGAAAATAAGGTAAGTCGGTTATTTTTTGTTTACACGACCTGTTCCCTTTGGCAATTGTTGTTTGGTCATGTTTGGAAATGAGTTGTTTGAATTGAAGGTTGATACCCTACTGCGAATTTTGAAAGGATTTGCCCCAAACCTTGCACAGCGTGCTGAAGATTTCATCAAGTTATACACTGCTGGAAAAGGAGGTGAGTGGAATCTCAATTGAATTAGAAATGAATATTTTTTGCATAGCATTTTAAATTGGTTCACTGAAGATTTTGACAAAAATAGTTTTACAAGACATATAAGTAAACTTGATAATGAAAGGCATTCTTTTTCAATATACTAACAAGGGCAAACTTTTTTTCACATGTTTCGAAAATATTTCCCTTACAAACTTCTTAAAATTTCTATACCTCAAAATGTTCTGAGGGGGAACTCCATTGTCTTTTCTCTCTTCTTTTGTTGATGGTAGAAATTCCTCTCACGTAGCCCAGAGCTAGCGGAACACGATTATGTTTCTGTTGCTAGGTTGTTATCAACGGCCAAATTTGTCCACTCTTTAAATTGTTATCCTGTTTCTGTTTCGGAGTACCCTCGTTTTATAAGTTGTTTCATGATTACATTTACCATTTCTGTCCTTAGAACACATAAGCATGAGTAAAGAAAATCAAAAAGAACATAAATAGCTCTACTGCTACACTAACTAAAACTACATTCTAACACTGAAAAAGGGGATTAGTTTGTATGTATACATCCTGTCCTCGGAAACAAGAAACAAATTCTTTCTTAACATACATCATTGTCCGAAAACATTGCGACACTGACTGCAAATTCAAGTTTTCTCTCAATATTACATGATGACGAAGCTTCGATCACGCGTATCGAGCATCCATACATGTTCCTTCACCAAATTGATAAACTATATCATTGAAAAAATATCATATTACATACAATACTTGAAACTCATTCTATACCTCTTATCTTTAGAGCAGTACCGAATGGTATTCCTTCTAGACAAAGTATGCATAGGGTATGACCTGTTCGTTACCTCATATTCATAAAGGTCTCATCATAAGTCGTGCCACATGTTAGGACCAGTTCCACAGCTGAGCTGATCACAGCTCCTAGTTGTACTGGAATATAAAATCTTCTCTACTTCATCTTTAGCTCCACTTGCAAACACCGGCATTGAAGAGATGTCCAACCTTCTAAAAGACAAGTGGAAGGATCTTGCTTCGAAACTTAACTTCGAGGAAGATGAAATCAAAGCAATGGTGATAGACATACCAGACGAAAAGAGAAGGGCATTACATGTATTAGACAAGTGGCGACTTTCTGATTTTGCCATTGAGCAAGATACAAATGTTGTCCGCTACTTGTACAATGTCATGCTTGATTGTGGGTGTAATCAAAACCTTTTATCTATGTTGCAACAGCACTTATAAACTTTCACAAAATCCCTTATCTTATCAAATATTGCTTGAACAGTCAATTTTACAAACCTTTTTAGTTATTTTACCTTACAGTCGCTAATAGAAAATTATTTATCTCTGCTTCTGTTCTCTGTAACAATTATCTTCAACTCTGTCGAGATTTTGTTTTCTCGTGTAGAAGCTTTTAAATTACATCTGCCTCGTAGGAATATATTAAATGTCAGCTGACAAAGCAACACAATTCGTGTCCATGGGAATTCCAACAGACTATGGGAGAACCTGATCACCAAAAACTATGAAGATAATGTCCTTGAGGAGCTCCAGATTAAGTTCTATCGCCAATTGAAAGATCGTGGCTCTCTGAATTTCGAACCTTTTGAAATAAGTGAATATAGCTCATCGTTTGTAACTATATCGACATTACCAGTAATGACATATCCAGTTGGACTACAGTTGGAAGAACAAAAACATTTAATATTATTTTGCATAATATCTATATCTAGACACAGTTAGATTTGTTTTTAATCAAAAAGTTTAATGCAATAATAGGAAATACAAATGAAGGCTTGAACTTGAAATATGATTAAATACTAGACTGATCTTTCATATGACGAAAAATGTTGCTTATGTTAAGGGCATCGATTCCTTTGTTAATAAATTTTAGTTTAAGGAACTGACAGAGTGATTCAGAAATATTATCATCCGTAACCCGCCGTGGTTTTAATAAGAGCCTGTGTTGGACAACATCCACAATCACATAATTCAGTCTGCATTCTGGTGTAGAAAAACCAAAGTATGGGCTAGTTTTCACTTCTTCAGATAACGTATTTAAAACTTTCAATGGTACAGAATTAAATTGTGTACGAATGTTATGTAGACCTAAGATTAAAGTGAATCAAATGCGACATCGTATATATTTGGTCTTTTGTATGCATCATGCCCATTGCTACTTTTATGCCTTTGTGCGCTTGGAAAACATCCCATCATATTACCGTTCTTTCCATGTGGATTAGTAAGATTTCCCGCATTTTCTATCATTCCACCCATATGGAAACGCGGTGGCCAGTGCCTCGATCCAGTGATCTCGTTATCTTCGAAAGGGGGTACTGAGTATTTAAATTTGGGCTGTTTGTTTGATGGTACACCCCCCCCCCTAGAATATTGATTTTCATGGACAAGATGGAGTGATCTGGTGGATTAATTGAATGAATGATGTTTTCCGCCACACTCAAAAATTTTTCAGTTATCTGATGGCGCCCAGTTTTTATTTGTGGAAGAGATAACCCGGATACAATGTACCTGGGAAGATACCACCGACCTTCCGAATGTAAACTGGGAAACTTTCTCACTTACCGGCGCGAGTTGGATTCGAACCCGCGCCGACAGAGGTGAGAGGCCGTGTGAGTTTGAACGCGATGCTCTAACCACTCGGCTACGGAGGCCCTCAGGTGGATTGAAGCGTTTATAGATAAACTGAAGACCTCCAATATTGATTTGAAAGCTATGTTCCAGAATACGTGACCCCTTAGTTTCCCCGGCGTAAATCAGTTCACAAAGATTATACTGAATTGTGTAGACAACATTAAAATAAAAGTCAAAATTTCACAACTGTTTTGGAGTGAGACTATGTCGAGGGAAATTAGTAGGAAATGCATTCATAGTGATTTATATATGACAGGGTTTACAGTTTTGAAAGAACATTTTGAGATGGAGCACATATACTACATAAAACCATGGGTTTAAGAATGATCTAAATGCCAGTTAGTGAAATATGACAATCTTTACTGTGAGTGTTTGACGACTGTAATTATGACAAATCTTTGATATTTTGAAGGATATTCCGAGGGACACCAGCCGTTCGGTTAGAGCATGTGTCCCTTGTAAACTTCACAGAGTATATCATAAATACATCATTTAAATCGAAGCAGGCTACTGGTAAACAAATTAATGTTGTAGGGGTTTCAACTGTCTCGTTTAAATTCAGCATTTTGCAATTCTGTTGTCGTTATAACGATCTAATTTGCCAATAGAACCTATTGTTGGGTCAAATGCTGTTTGACGTGTTTCATAACATATGTTATGCAGTTCTTAACACACTGATTTTGATTTAAATACTCCGTTTACCTGATCAAGATAAAGGGCTCTCGTCGGTTGCTGCTTGTTTACCCAACCCTTGAATTATGAGATTGATCACTATTTGTTACCATCACCTTTACATGAAAGGTGAAGACAATGGATAGTGATCAATTTCATAACTCCCATGAGCATACAATATAGAGAGTTGGGCAAACACGGACTCCTGGACACACCAGAGGCGGGACCTAATGTCCAGGAAGAGCGAGTACCCCACCCCTACCAACCGGCCACACCCGCCGCGAGCCCTACACCCTGACCAGGCAAACGGAGCCATCCGCAGCAAAATCAGTACATAAAAGATTATTGCAAAGCATAGCTTCCTTTTGCAACATGGTGTCATTAAATTCACGTATGAAAGGTGAAGATAACGAACAGTGATCAATCTCATCACTCCTACAAGCAATACAAAATAGAGAGTTGGACAAACACGGACCCCTAGACACACCCGAGGTGGGATCAGGTGCCTAGGATGATTAAGCATCGAGCGGTCACACCCGCCGTGAGCCCTATATTTTGATCTGGCAAACGGAGTTACCCGTACTCAAAATCAGTGTGCCAAGAACGGTCTAACAATCGGTATGCAACAAGTCAGACAGCAGTTGACCAAATGATACGCTGTATTGGCAAACTAGATTGTTATAACGACAATAGAATTTGCGAAATGCTTACATGTGTACTTTAATCGAGACTGTTGAAACCCCTGTACCATCAACTTGTTTGTCAGTAGCTTGCCTCGATTTAAAAATTGACCATACGTAGAACATGATCTTCCGTATCGAATCAGTTTAAAAATATAAACACCATCTGCAGGTGATAACTGAATCTTGCTACATAAATGTGGGAAGTTGTCGATAGAGAAGCTGAAATCATCCCGTTTCTCATACAGTTGAGTTTTCAATTTGCCGTTAATGTCTACTTTCAATAAAGTATCTAAGTATGAAGCAGAAGTGGACGACGCTTTATTGCTAATAGACAAAACGTCATCGATATATCTAATGTCGAATTGAAGGCCACAGCAAGAGATTTTTCTACTCACGTAAAAGTTTTAGAATAAATTCTGCTTCATAGGAATACAACACCAGGTCAGCTAACAAAGGAGCACAATTTGTGCCCATGGGAATTGCAACAGACTGTTGGAAGATCTGATCACCAAAGACCACGAAAATATTATGAATGAGGAACTCTAGCATATTTTTTATTTCAAATTCATAGTACTTGTGCATGGAATTAGAGTAATGTTAAAGAAAGTAATTTTTGGATGACTGATCACTAGATTGGAATATTTCCGTTTTCCATTTTGTTGAAGAAGCAACTGTCTATAATGTCAAAAAGTCTCGTCTTTAATTTATCGAAGGAATGGCCGTGTAAAGTGTTGAAAAGTAATAGATTCTTTAGAATTTTTTAGAGTCCACATTTGATTTACTAAGATTTATAGAATTAACTATAAATCCATTTATTTTAGCCAGACTTGAATATATTTTATTTCTGAGGATTTTTTCGGAAACACTATTCCGGAATCCTTCCGGAAATAAGTTGGCAAATACAATAGCATTTCCTTTTATGACGAGGCAATTTCGGGAGAACGGTTAGATAAAAGTTGAGACAATTTTTTTTATAAGATTCAGAAGCAACGGAAAATAAGTTAAATTGTAGAAAAAACATGCCAAAAGAAAAATCAACAAGAGAGAAAAAGAAGAAGGGAGCTGAAGTTATGAGAAAGGGGCGAACAAATAAAAATTTGGAAGGAACAATTGAATTTCAAGAGCGGACGACAACGGAGACATCAACAAATAATGGATTTGAGGGAGAATTAGATGTATCATCCAGGGATGAACCATCGGGATTCCGCATGGAGAATTCCAGGGAAACTATTCGAGGCACACAGGGCATAGATATACCAAATATGGTCAACAGTTACAATAATGTCATTGGACTTAATGTTTCACAAGAAATTAAAAACAAAATAGTCAGTGGTCAGTATGTAGAATTGGCAAAACTGTTGATTAATTCTAATGAGCCACAAAAACAAACAATTGTAATGGTGAATGGGGAATTACAAACATTCGAGAAAAATTCTAAAAAAAAAAAAAAAAAATCAACAACATTGAACAATGGACGGATGCATTTATAATTTTTGCAGTATTTATTTAGAAGCACATCCGGCAAAAACATTAGAAATTTTGAAATACATTAATGATGTTAGGTTAGCAGCATCTAGGTCAGGAAATCTTGGATTTAAAGAGTATGACCAACAATTCAGATTAAAAATGGCAAAGAACCCTACAAAACCATGGGGTGAGGTTGATTCAGAATTATGGTTGATGTTTGTTTTACCTGCTGTTAAAACTCTGTCTGCTGCTCCAACTTACCGGAGTCAGAGTAAAAAATGCTACAATTACAACTACCAAGGTTCATGCTTCAGATCACCCTGTGCATATTTACATATATGTATCAAGTGTGGGGGTCAACATCCTAGCAACATTTGTCAATCAAAAAACATCAGCACACAAGGGGAAGGTTTTAGTAATTTTCGTGGACAGGGAAATTACAGATTTTCAAGGGGTCAGTACCAAAACACAAGAGGTAGAGAGGGATCTCAATTCAGAGGTCAAAGGGGAACTTTCTAATGTATGGAAGCTTGGGACCACCCCTATAGATATAAACAATTTAGAATCATCGTTACGCAGTGATCCTAAAAAAAAATATAGCTTTAGAACTTTTGCAAGGATTTAAATTTGGATTCAGATTAGGGTACAAAGGGCCAAGAATAGAGAGTGAATCAGATAATCTTACATCAGTCAAAAACACCCTGAGAGAGCAAAAGAAAAAAATAGATAATGAAGTGGAAAAGGGAAGGATAGGGGAGCCATATTCAAATAAACCAATATCAAATTTAAAAATATCGCCAATAGGCATTGTACCCAAAAAAGAGGGAATGTGGCGATTAATTACACATCTATCTTTTCCAGAAAATAATGGTGTTAATCACAACATAGATCCCCAAGAATGCACAGTAGCTTATACATCTTTAGATCAGGTTTTAGAAACAGTAACTAGATTGGGAACAGGAACATTGCTGGCTAAGATGGATATCAAATCTGCATTTAGACTAATTATAATCCATCCTGGTGATTTTGATTTGCTAGGTTTCAAATTTCAAGAAAAATATTACATTGACAAATGTTTACCAATGGGTTGTGCAATGTCATGTAAGATGTTTGAAAAGTTTTCAACATTTTTACACTGGCAACTCCAGAAACGGACAAGTATTGGCACGATTTATCATTATCTGGATGATTTCTTATTTATTGGAAGAGTAGGTACTCAAGAATGTTCACATTTAATGAAAGAGTTTCAGAATTTGTGCAGTTTGGTGGGTGTACCGTTAGCAAATGAAAAAACAGTAGAGCCACCTACAAGCATTATATTTTTAGGTTTAGAAATAAATACGGTTGATATGGTTGTAAAAATTCCTTTAGAAAAGGTAAAACAGTTGAAATCCATGCTAAATATGGCCCTCATTACAGTTACAAGAAGTACAAAGCATAGTAGGAAGCTTAATTTTTTTCAGCAAAGGTGTGCCAAATGCAAGAGCATTCAACAGGAGGTTTTATGATGCTACTTGTAAGGTGAAAAAAGCTCATCATCATATCAAAATCACAAATGAGTTTAGGGAAGATGTTAAAACTTGGTTACTTTTTTTTTTAGAACAGTTCAATGGTGTTAGACTTTTGCATGAAAGTGAATGGCTGAGTAATGAAAATATGGAATTGTTTACAGATAATACAGGCAATCCAGATTTGGCATGTGGTGCATACTGGGAAGGTAGATGGGTTTTCTGGCCTTGGCCAACAAAATGGGAATTAGGTATTTTTAAAGAAATGTCATTTTTGGAGCTGGTGCCCATTGTATTAGCTATTTACATATGGGGCGAAATGCACTTTAAGAACAGGAGGATCACAGTGTATATTGACAACAATGCACTGGTGTCAATTATTAACAAACAAACATCAAAATAAAAAAGAATCATCTTTTTGATAAGAAAGTTGGTCCTTATACTGTTAAAAAACAACATAGTATTCAAGGCAAAACATATAGCAGGTACACAAAATAGTATCGCAGATGCACTGTCACGTAAACAATTTAAAACATTTCAGGAATTGGCTCCACAAGCAAATAAGATACCTGAAAAAATACCAGTAGAATTTCAGCAGTTGATGTTAGAAATGAAGTAAACAACTTGTTACATCTACCAACAACCCAAAATACTCAAGAAACATACAACCAGGAACTGAGATGCTTTGAGGATTTCCAGGATTCCCTAAACCTTAGCAAAATATGGCCCCCTACGTTAGAGCAAATAGTTTTATTCATAGGTTATATGTCAGCAAAACATCTCTCAGTGGCAACAGCTAGAACTTACATTTCATCTATTTCTTACAAACTAAAAATTCAAAACGATAGGGATGAAACTCAAAGCTTTCTGGTTAAGAAACTCTTAGAAGGATTCAGAAGAAAGGTCAAGAAAAATTATGCCAGACTGCCAATTACATCAAATATATTAAATCAAATGCTACAAAGTTTGCACTTGGTGTGTACAAACTACTATGAATGCAAACTGTTTCAAGCTGCCTACACTTTAGCATTTTTTGGTTTCTTTAGAGTTGGAGAAATGACAGTAAAAAACCAAAAAGATCTGGGACATGCAATTGATTATGAAGACATAACAATGTTTACAGAAGACAATAAAATGCAAATAAAACTAAAACATTCCAAAGTGGATCAAATAGGGGAAGGAGAAACAATTATTATTCAGAATAGCCAATTTGGGTCTCAAATACAACCAATTAAGATTATTCAAGAATATCTAGCAATACGACCTTCAGTGCAGGGGAAGTTTTTCTGTCATTTTAGTGGACAACCACTAACTAGATACCAATTTACGGCAGTTTTAAATAAAGTTTTGTCGATAATAGGGTTAGAAGGTAAAAAATACAAGTCTCATTCATTTAGAATTGGGGCAGCAACCAGTGCAGCAATGTTTGGTATGTCAGTGGAAGAAATCTGTAAAGCAGGAAGATGAAAATCTAAAGCATACAAAATTTATGTTAGGATGTAATCAGAATATAAATGTGGGTGTAACCCTTAGGACTGTCATATATTTAAGTATATATGAAAATGGTTTTAAGTCATATAATTATATAATCTTATCATGTCTCTATATATACACTTTCAGAACAACAGGTATGGGTAGTGGGCTCATCAATAGTCAAAAGAGCACTTTTAGCAGCTAGAATCAGACCAGATGGAGTTAACTTGGGACTAATGTATAGATTAAATGCGTCTATTTTGGTGGCAAGGAAAAGGGGGTATGGGCTGGTATGAAATGTACAACAAGATCAAAACATTGGTGAAAGTTGCTGACCCTGCTGATTACATTATTATGCATTGTGGTGGTAATAATATTGGGTACACACCAATCAAACAGCTTATACAATATATGAAAGGTACAATTGACAAAATTTGGAAACTTTTACCCAATACAAAGCTAGTATGGTCACAAATATTGCCTAGAAAGAACTGGTATTCATCAGATAGCATTAAAAAAATGAATAATTCTGCAAAAAGAATCAACAGTTCAGTGGCGGCTTATATAGTAAGGAATAGGGGATGTTATATCAAGTATTTGGATATCAAGCATGTAAACACAAATCTTTTTGAGGCAGATGGGGTCCATATATCAAATATAGGAAATGAAATTTTTCTCAACAATATTAGTGCAGGGTTAGAACAATTTATAACGAATGGATGGCAAGTGTATCCAAAGTTATACTAGGGTATTTTGTGGCAAGGTCTTGGCTCCAGGAACTAGCCGCTTCCCCCACTTGGTGGCGTGGCTTCAATGGTTAATATTGTAACCATTTCTGTCATGTGGAAGAATGCGTGTCTGGTTTCTGTGAATGGACATTGAATGATTTGATTGGACAATATTGTATGTATTGAATTATTTGGTGACAATTTGGTCACATATATATATGATACACTTTGATTGCCGCTCACCGGAATCATAGTCATATGGTTTTTGTTTAATTGAAAATTGACATTTTAATGATTGATGTTTGGGGGTGATTGCAAATCGTCTCATTGTCGTCAACCGGAATGAGAAGATCTGCTAAATTTGTTGCTTGATTTTATGATATAACATTAGGCAATGATGTGTTTTTGGCCTGTACCATTTGGGTGTCAATACACAAGTGTAATTTTCATGGTAAAATTTTAATGTAAAACTTTAAAATTTTCCTCGTTGCCTAGTTGCCAAGACCAACAACAGCCACAGTGGGGAGGGGGTGTTGTTTTAAAATACAATAAGTGCAAAAAATAAAACTTGTATATAGGTAAACGTATTATTGTCATGTATTTATTTCTATCCCAGGAGAAGGTCAGCTTACAAGTACAATGTACACCATAAATTGCTATCATTTTTGCAGTTTTGCAAGGCTTGTCTATAATAAACCAATTCTGGCATATGTAGTCGCACAGTAAGTTTGAAGTTTCTCATTCACAGCTGTTAGGGGCTTGGTAAAGCACTTACTGGATCTAGCAATATATCTTTGTAAGAGTTTTTATGTAGTTTAGGAATCCAGTATAGGTACGGTAACTCATATTTATTCGACCCATAGACTGGGATATTAAATGTGTCTAAAACTGAAGCATGGTTTTGAAGAATTTCATCTTTTGAAAGGGCAGTTGGAGTATAAGTACGATTACCAAAAGTGGAATTAATGCCAAGTTCGTTTAAAATACAGATGTAATAATGAGCCTCACAAATACATCGTTGTTACAAGCTTTGTCAGCTGGAACCAAAATATATTCCTCATGTAACCTATCTAATTCTTTTATTACTTCTGGTTTACTAAACGCAAAAGGATAGATGGTACGTACTTTTGTTTTTATGTGTCTAATGCGGGATTTAAATATTCCTTTTATGCTTTTAACCCATTCTGACAATGTATCAAGTTCTTTTTCATATTTAGCCCATCGTCTGGCATAATCTTCGACAGAATTCATAATAAAGATGAAGTTCTGTCGCAAATTGAAAGACTGAGGCTCTCTGTATTTAGGACCTTTTAGAATAAGTGATTTGAGGTCCTCATTTCCAACTATATCAACATCACCAGTAATGACATATCCAGTTGGACTATAGTTGAAATAAGATTAAAGCTGACATGAATTAATAAATATAGTATAATTCTATATGTCCGCCATATTTCTCTGCTAATCCGCCATATTAGTTGGAATTTCTATTGTTATACAGGAATGCTTACTCCTCCTAGGCACCAGATCCCACCTCTGGTGTGTCCAGGGGTCCGTGTTTGCCCAACTATCTATTTTGTATTGCTTGTAGGAGTTATGAGATTGATCACTGTTCGTTATCTTCACCTTGCATCGCATGGTATATAAGGAGACGAACTTTGCTACGCTTCACTTCACATCAGTGTTTTCGATTTACCTGTGCGGGTAGCTTCGACAGGTAACACGTACATCTCCGATACTAATAGGACATCAAGAAGAAATGAAATCACGTTTTCGAACACCACGCAGTGCTCAAAATTATAATAAACATATCGTACAGTAGTAAATCATTCTAAATATATATATATGCATAAATGTATATAGAATGCCTTTTCTTTACGTGAACGTGCGTACATTTGCAGTAAATATGTCAAAACTATACAAAAATGCGGAGAAATATTTCATCTATTATCTATTGATAAAATGGAATAAGCAAAGGGTATACAATCTATACCATTACCAATTACTTCGAGTAAAAGGCAAATACATAAATAGTACTGTACTTATAAACATGGCATGTATGCTTGCCATGAAAAAGCATCGAATGCGGACGACTATTTACCTGGGCCTACTCGTAATATCTGTAAAGGACCGCAGATGTACGTGTACACTTGTCGAAAATACTCTAAGTAGTAGTAAAACTCCCTTTATTTGCATAATCCATGAAACAAAACGATAAACTCCATTTGCATTCCAACAGTAAACAACATTGTCCATTGTACTGACCGCGACACACTTAACCTGTGCCGATCAGCTATATTCAATCAGGGGAAGTATCAGAGTATAATATTTACCTTGTATTGTGCATGATTCCTTATACCATATGATTTACTGGTCAGAGTATTGCAGATTTATAAATCAGGAAATCATTTAGGTACATAAATGTGCATATACAACACTGTACGAGTGTATGGGATGACAGAGAGAGAGAGAGAGAGAGAGAGAGAGCCGATGATCTTGTAATAATCGTGCTCTTATTAAGACAAATGATATCGTTAATTCAATAAAAATAGAACAGTACTAGTAACTCAATATTGCTCTCATTAATTGATAATACAGATTTATTTGATTCATTTAAAGCACACAATAATTAAAAAGTAAACGTATTTTTAAATAATGTTATTTTCAATTACTTCATTTTATGCTAATTCAGAGTTCAGTAGATCTTATATACATGTGTCTATGCCATTTTGCGTCATTACATTCTGCGTCGAACTCGACGCAAATTGTATTAATGCAAAATGTAATAATCGAGTTTATCATATTATGGATCGTTACAATGTATCAAACATCAAGGGGAGAGGACAAGAGTGTCTGTCCCCCACCTTTAATAACAATATCCATTTTTGTTATTTTGTAATGCAAATGAAAGATATATTGAGTGACAACCCCTCCCCTACTTACCCCAGCTTGAAAGTTCTGATATAATAGTAGAAGACACACACCACCACCAATTAAGAAAATGAAGATATTATGAGGCACTCATAGTAGAGGACTCTAACCACCCCATCCCACCCCAAACGATTGAAGAAAATGAAGTGTAGGGGGAAATTATTGAGGTAGTCAAAGTAAAAGACTCTTTAGCCCTTCACCCCCACATTAGGACTTTGCACATCGGACAAAACATCTTCGTTTGTTTGGGTGTTTTATTTTATTATATTGCTGTTTTCGTTCATCTTTTTTAATTATTATTTTGAATGGCAAGAACGTTTGAAGAATCCAATTTTCCATTTTTTCCCAAGTTGTACCCCCCCCCCCCCCCCCCCCCCATGAAAAATGACGATACATGTCTGGTTATTACATGTATATTTTGCTTTGCAACACATGCATGTATACTAATTGTATGGTGTAGAATTGAAAATATTTTCAAGCGTAGGAACTTCATTCATGAATACATAAATACATGTATTCAGAAAAATCGCATGCATGCATTGCAGGACTATAGCATGTGTGTTTTAACGTTTCTGTAACATGCCATAATGATTATTTTCATTTCGTAGATCTGGCGCAATGGATATATTCTGAAAATAGACATACCGCTGTACGTCGAAATTTCATATCCAAATGTATTCGATAAGATGTTAGTATGCATAAATCAGTAAAATTCGTGTTGAGGTTTTATTTGATATGATACAATGTCAATATACTGTAATGCATTAGTAGGATATGCAGAAGGCAAGAGAATAAACGTTTTCTTTTTTCATTATTAGTATTAATATCTATATGATCACGAAAAAACATTATATAATTTATATCCGGATTCATTTATACCGATTTATATATCAATAAAAACAAAGCTGCATAGTTTGGGTGAGGGGTTTCTAATGAGTCTGATGAAATTAAAAGAAGGAACCCAACATTTGCATTCAAACTAGATGTACTTCAAAATGAATTCATTTCTGCTTTGACTGAAAGCATGATTCTAAATTTGGTAACGAATCTTGCATACAAAATAGGGGAACACATAAATTCGAGCTCCTTTGGAATTTAATGAAATGTAGATATGCACATTTCTTTCAACACGAATTGATATCTTGTTTCAGGCATGTAAACAGGGGGTTGGGGTGGGCAGGAAGGCTGGTCTGCTTTCCCCACTTCTTTTTTTTTTTTTTTTTTTTTACAATTTACCCTTTTCCCGTTATTCTAACATACAAATTCAGTATTTTCTACATACACAGTTCAAACTAATATTTTTTTTTAAAATTTGTAATGAATTCAATTATAAACATCAACTCCTGTAAGTTTCCAATATATTATCAATCACAAATTTTTAAATAGCTGGAAATTGTTAATGCTTGTAAGCTTACATTTATATAATTGATCAATTTTCTTTCTTCTGTGAAATGATATATTGTACATCAAAGTAGGACGCTCTCTCTCTCTCTCTCTCTCTCTCTCTCTCTCTCTCTCTCTCTCTCTCTCTCTCAATGAATATGGACATACAGAGACCGTAAATAATTATGTGGTTCCAAAAGAGACAACAAAACTGTATTTTTGTTTATAAATTTCCTTTTATATGTGTCTTTGTGTAATCAACTGTTTATTATGGATTGCAAATGTAATACACGCATTTTCAACAAGATGTATATTTTCGATTATTATTCTCTTATTTGTATATCCAAGTTTGGTTATGATTATCGAAAAATTTTGAATTGTGCACGCAATATATCCAAGCAGATATTAGATTCCCGATTTCTATAAACTGCAAAACCTCGACCAGACAAGCATTCAATACACGAAAAATTTTCGACTCTGACATCTCCCCTGATTGAAGACACCTTGTTTGGCACGGGTGAAGTGTGTCGCAGTCTGTATAATGGAATGACAACGTGTTGTAAAGTTCTAACGAGATACAAATGGAGTTTATAATTTTGTTTCGTGGATTTATCAGAATAAAGAGAATCTAATATTTTCGGTACGTGCACATCTCCGATATTTGTTGAATAGACGCCCGTATTTGATACGTTTATTTATTTTTATTTTTTTGGCGAATATACCTTGTGTATTGCATATTATGCATATGGCATGCACCTTTATTTTGCAAGAATTGATATAAATCATATATTCTATGCTCTTTGACTATTCCATTCTATCAGTATGTAATTGGCAAATGATTTATCCGCATTTGTCTTATAAGAAAATGCAAATTCTTGCATGCACTTGCAAGTATGCAAGAAAGCTTTTTTTTTTGCATTTTTGTCTAACTTATCTAAACTTCCAGAATGTTGCATTAGTATACAATCAATATTTTGTAATTTTGAGCAAAGCATAATGTTTTAAAATGTGATTTTATTTGTTTCTCATTCCCTATGTATTACTATCGGAGATGTGCACTGGTCGAGTCCACCTAGAAAAATCACTCGGGTGTGACAATCACATTTGGGGTATTTACGGGTAGAGTAAATTAGGCTACCTGAGAGAAATATGGCGGATAAGATGAGAAAGGTGTACGTATTTATTAATTCATGTCAGCTTTAAGAACACGTAGGTGGATTACTTTTCAAATATTAACTTATATTCTAGGCTTCAAAAAGAGTCGGTTTTAATGTGTCTAATATCTTCTTAGATGAAATCCCATTGTCTTTTAATGACAAGTTGTTAATCTTATAGTATACATATTTACGTGTTTAATGTAAGCCGTATTAGTATACATATTTACGTGTTTAATGGATTACTATTTCACCTACGGTTAAAAGATATACTGCAATTCAATGCAAAAGCTTAACATATACAGCTTTGATAAGATGTGGACCAGGTGGAAGATTATTTTTGACTGACCAAATACTTTTTAAAGCTAGTAAATACAGATTTAATAATACTATCAAAGAATGAATGAATCAGTGTGTGAGAGAAGTATGTGTATGGATGCATGTATTTATGTATGTATGTGATTATTAGAAAAAAATTTAATTCTAGGAATGTGTTGGGTTGTTATATCCCTGACTTTTAACCTAAAAAATAATAGGAATATCCTCCTTTCTACATTAAAACATTGAAACTTTGACAAGTATAATACAGAGAAATGAAATGGTATTCCAATGCGAAATATCGGAACCATTATTTTGTCTCCGATTCTGTCGCAGTTTTGATATTTAGTATGTCCAACGAGATCACGTTTCTGCGTTAACTTGGGCAACTTTTCATTAAACAAGCACATGTGACTATCAGATAAAGTAAGTTCAGGCACTTAGCGTCGTTTTTGAAAGTTGTGGGGTGGAGAGCAGACGGAGAAAAAAGTTGCCGCCATATTTATATGAAAACTCTTAGTTAGCAAGAAAAACAGTTCTGCACAAACCCAAAATCGTAAAGGGGCGTTCATCCTTTAGTACATGGGTAAGTTCAATTCATCGGATCAACCTTGTATTTCCACTCTAATTCACTACCATTATAACTTAAGTGACCAGCTTATTCATCGATCTTTGCATGTAAATAATAAACTATGTATGTGATAATAACATAATGCCATGAGAAGGGGGACTACATGTACATACTACATGGAGATTGATGCATAAATTGTAATTATGACACATTTCAAAATGGTCGGTTGTTTAAATCACTCTGAGTAAGTATCCACATACGGTAAAGGAAATAAACGATACAATATTTTTTTTCTACGTTACCAAACATCAGAAATTTGATCCAATAGCTCAAGGCATTCGCTTGGAACATTCTGAAAAATAATCTTCAAACCAAGCAAACATTTTTCTTTATTAAAAATGAATCGTCTTTAACCATCTCTAATTTGTATACAAGAGTTGCCAAGTGACGCATACTTTTCGTAACTTATTTTCTGAAGAGTCACAAAATTTTCTCGTACCGATATCCCGTATTAGAGTAATTGCTAAATATGACATCATCCTACAATCAATACGTGTTTTTCAGTCCTCACCAACCATTTCTGTAGAAAGCTTCGCGGTTGGAAAAGGAATTGTAGATAACCTCTTTAGATAAAACACTGTCATAAAGCAATATGAGATTGAAAAGTGAAACGGTACTCATCATGCATAAAACATTCCGGTTATAAACCAGAAATCATTTGGCACATTGCTCTTTCAATCCGCCATACCTGCTGCATGTATGAAACGGAAAACTAGTATTTTATATGTTATAAGTATTTACACAATTTTAACATTTGATTACTGGCTGAGACTTTGACCAGAACCATGTTTGTGATGTATGTGCCCTCGTTTTGAGTAAAATTTGTTATGTAATTATCATTTAGATTGAACTAAACCTAACCAAGGTCATTATAGTTGCTTTTCTTGAAGTTTACTTATTTCTTTGAAACGGTACTTTTCTGTGAAAGGGTATGTATCCACAATAATGCAACATTAGATTACAGACTGTCTCGTTTGAACTCGCTTCAGTTTGACCTCTAAGAAAAGAGGACACTAGTTGTCTCTATAATCTTTTCTTCGATGTTCAATATTCCTCCAATCACCTTGAAAATATGAGGAAAACATGCTTATTCATTTTATAACATTCAGGACCTTTGATTTACCTTGAATCTAATCTAGTCTTCTATGCCTTGTGCCTTCAACTGTTTTGACCTTGAGAATATCTGAAACAAGAACCAGACTGGAATCTAGTATGGCATTGCATGTATTGTTAACCCACTTTTATTTGGGACTACTTTTATTCGCAAATTGCTGATGTAATGGATACTTACATGTACATGGTTATAAATATTGGCGAGAAAATTTCTAGCCTGTAAGTAAACCTTGATGTATAATACATATATCATTAAAATACAATCGAGTTCTAAGGGTAGGCATGGATGTGGTAATCGAGAATGAAGTATTTATGAAGAGATTTATGTACATTGAAACCGACAATAAATTATCATCTGCTGAACAAAGCAGTATTGAAATGATGTTTGACATTTTTACAACTGTCAACGATTACTACCATTTAAGATTGTAAGCTCGTTTTTTCAATGAACAAAACAATTTAATATATCTACAAGGACTGAAGTCTTTACGGAGATATGGCAGACATACATGCGATAAGTATTCTCTCTGAGAGAAAGAAAGTCCACGGTAAATTTAGGGATCTTCTGAAGTCGAAGCAAAAATTAAAAATATTGAATTTAAATCGGGATGTCTTCAATGAAACTGAAATATCCTCGGAAAAAATTGATGAAATTAAGGAGTACATTTCAAATATTCATATTGAAATGCAAGCTCTGGTCGCATTGCTACAAACATTTACAATCCAGCTGAGTGAAGAAATGAAAATGATGATGGCGGAGGGGTTGTTTGAAGGTAAATTCATACCGGTGTTCAAGGTATGTTTTCTATAGGAATATTGCAACTCTGCTTATACAAAAGTTCGTGTGTATAACTTTTCACATGCGTTCAGTAATAAACAAGGACGATGTTAAGCATTTTAAAATATCTGACCTTTGAATGTGATTACAACATTATAATTTTTATACTACATGGAATTATGGAATAACATAAGAGTTACCAAATACTTTAATCATCAAATAACTAAATGAAACATAATGTTTAGTTCACTAAACTGAAAGGCTGCATGCAAGTATTCATCCAAAATCTTCAGTCATAACCTCTTGTGTTGAAAATAGCCAAAACATAGCGTATTCTTTCATAAGGGTTATTTATTTTACGTCTCTTTGATAATTTGTCACTCATTAAGACGTCACCAGCTATGGATTAAAGTACCAGAAATTCAGATTTATGCTTATAATGTCAAATCGTATACTTTTGCTGTTGTTCCATACTTATATTTGCATTTTTGCTCACTAAAGGGAGAGCTCCAAATCCGCCACTAGTATATATGCAGAACGATAAATTGATCACTGTCTGTTATATTCACCTTTCATAACTATACCTTTCTCCCAATTTTCATATGTACAATGTTCATGTATGTACTTCAATTTCATTGCTTTAAGCCACATCTGAAGCAATGCTTTTTATAAGGGAGGGGGTCATTTCAATACAATAGATAATAATATGCCAATACATTAAAGTGTTCACTCAAAACACATTGGTTTTTCCAAAAACCTAAGACATAAACATGGATAGTGATTGTTCCTCCGCCAAACGCTTTGCATTTAAAAGTGAGAGTCGATATCTTTTTTAATAACCATCACTGCTACGACCCTGAGCTGTAGTGCATAAATAGATAGCAAATCCATTATTATGTATAAAGTATAGGTAGAATAAACCATAAAAAGTAACATAAATTCTTCTAATCCCTAAAGCCCCCAGACCCCTAGCCTGTTGGGTCCTCTATTAACAAATCTGGGATCCACCACTGAATAGACTAGTGACATAGATCTTTCATTAAACGAACTACTTTAATTATTTCTTGGAAATAGTACCCATAGCAATGGGTTTATGTAATTTAAATTCGATGCCATATTCAATACTGGTAATAACGAAAAACTGTAGAAACACCCAGTTTAAAGATCTATGAAGTAATCTATTTTTCGCATTGGGAAATCCATACTCTCCGCCAATCCATACACAGACCTTAATAATCCGTTCCATCTGATTGACAATACGTGTGTAGGAAATGGTAACCCATTCCATTTAATTATCAATTATCACCTCTGGTCGGCGCGGGTTCGATTCCCGCTCGCGCCGGGAAGTGAGAAAGTTTGCCAGTTAACTTTCGGAAGGTCGGTGGTCTCCTCCTAGGTACATTGTATCTGGGTTCTCTCTTCCACCAATAAAATCTGGGCGTCACCAGATAACTCAAAAATTGTTGAGTGTTTCAAACTAAATAAAAAAAATATCGATGAGTTATGCAATCGTTTGGCAAGCAGTTGACTATTTCAAATAAGATCTTATAAATCATTAGAAGATTACCCCCTTTGCTTGGCATATAACGAGGTAAAAACTTCCGGATTACACTTGAAAGCAATAGCGACCTTCTATATTAGCATTCCTTTGCATTGTATTGTATTGTAGTAGAAAAGTACAAACATATAACTGGACCGTTTTGTAGGATATACTTTCCCTACATAGTCCCCCCCCCCCCCGGAAAAATGACCAAGGGTTACCTCACCCTGAAAATCTGGGTCCGTAATCGAATCTCCCTACGAACAAACAAAGTTTAATATCCCATTTTCCCTCACAAAGAACCAGTACGAATGAGGAACTTTACCGTCCACCTGTAACATATATGCCGTGAACCCTATATATTGATCAGGTAAACGGAGGACTCCGTACTGCTGACTTTAAACGAGACTGTTGAAATCCGTGTAACATCAACTTGTTTGTCAGTAGCCTTCTCCATTTAAAGACCAAGAAAATAAGCACCGCCTTCAACTTTTTCTGGTCTGTAAACCCTTGTCAATCAGAAGAAATTAAGCTTCAGAAATTGATGGACATTTAGTTACTAGTCCTTGTATATACCTTATCTGCCTAATCTGACGATCGTGCAATCTTTTGATGCTGACCGCGTAAACCTGCTCGATAGGGAAACGGTTTTGGCTTTTTCATGTAGAGATAGTTACACAATAATAGTCGTAAATTTTGCATACAATTACATCAATTATAATAAATCATAGTTGGTTATGATTAGGAATGAGTACCATTGATAATTATGGATTGTTAGAATATAATTTTTTGCTAAACAGAAAGTACCAATTCTCGTTGGAAATGTTGTGTAATTATGTATAATTAATGTTTATGAAGAAAAATTAATAATGAGTAAATATGTCAATAAATCTTGTTAATGCCCAGTTGAAAATTTATTGCGTACTTTTCCCGTGAAACATGGTGACAAAAGCACATGTAACTGTTAACTTTTCGGAAGAGAAATTAGCCGCCATAAGGCTTTCTTGCATATAATGGTTGGAATTGGGATCCTGAGGAAGAACGAATTCTTGCTCTGGACCAGGTATTATAGGAACTGTCGAGAAATCCGAATGTCCTGACTGTTTTTGTAGGTCATGCGTTATGGACGAGTCACGAGTCACACAGACAACTCTTGTAGCCAGAGAATTCTGGTGTGTCGTCCAATAAAACTAATTCAAACAGAAGAAAACTTTATGAACAGTCGTGGAGCGTGGGACGATGATCGGTACAGAGCCAGAAAATTTACCGCAATACGCAGGAACTCCTGTCGGAAACTATGTTTGGCAGTCACACATCGTCGGATACCTGGTATCGAACGATGGCAGTCAAATGGATACAAGAAAACTTAAAATAAAGAATATTCAACCTAATTCTTCAATGGCTAACGTCCTCATTTATTCAAAATCACTTTATCGAGCTTTAACATGTTTGATTCAATAGATCTAATTATCAACATTTCTATAAACCTGCACAAGAAAAATGAGTACCCTGAATTTATCACTCTTACGAAAACGCACAGGTAATACAGGTAACACAGATAACATCCTGTGTGTAGGGGACGGTATAGACAACCTAGCAGGGTACTCTCGGTGATTCACACCTGCCTAAAATTAGCTCCACCCCGCACTTACCTTAAGTGAAGAAAACCGACCGGTTGAAAACCTCGGCCTTTAAAAACTGATCATATGCAGAACAAGCTCTTGCGTATCCGTTGAAAGATATAAGCACCATATGCAGGTGATAATTGAATATTGCTACATAAATATTGGAAATTGACGATTGAGAAGCTGAAATCATCATGCTTGTCGTAAAGCTGAGTTGTTAGTTTGCCGTCAATATCTACTTTCAATAAGAAATATCTTAATATGAAACATACGTGGAGGATCCTGTGGTGTCTTTTTATTTCGAGTTTACAAGGATGTATCGAATCGACATATGAATGAAATTGATTATTGCCAATAGATAAACATTGTTGTAATACATATATTTCGAATTAAAGGCCACAAGATTTTTTTTCTTTTCATGTAGAAGCTTGTGAATAATTTCTGCTTCATGGTAATATAAAAACAGACCAGCTAACAAAGCAACACAATTCATGCCCATGTGAATTCCAATAGACTGTTGGAAGACCGGATCACCAAAGACTACGAAGAAATTGTCAATGAGGAACTCCAGGATATTTTTTTTTTCAATTTCAGAGTACCTGTGCGTGAAGTCAGATTGGTGTTTAACAAAGCAATGTTTTGGATGACTGATCACTAGATATGAATATTTCCGTTTTCCATTTTTGTTGAAGAAGCAATTGTGTATGATGTCAAAAAATGGTGAAACGTTTCGTTCTCTTGGGCAGATGTTTTATGGGCCTTCCAGATCTTGCACGATCTTTGACGTCATTTGTTAACTGCCACTTTTTGCAAATTCCACAGATTGTTTAATGGTGATGACCCAATTGCTGACCAATTTGTCTCATTGCTACCCTCATCCCGATCTACCATCGGATTGCATTTTACACTTAATTTCGATGTGCAAGAAATTAAACACAATGTATGAATTTGGATGACTGATCACTAGATACGAATGTTTCCTTTTTCCATATTTGCTGAAGAAGCAACTTCTTAAGATGTCAAAAAGTCTCACCTTTAATTCATCGTGAGAAATGATCGCGTAAAATGTTGAAAAGTCATACGTTTTGATGTTGTTCATTTGAGAAAAGTTTTCAAGTTCTTTAGAATTTTTTAAAATCCGCATTTGATTTTCACAACTTCTGGCATATGTTGTGGCAAAGTGCGTTTGAAGTTTCTCCTTCACAGATGTTAGTGAAGAGCAAAGACAGGGGCTTGGTAAAACATTTACTGGATCCGGCAATGTATCTTTGTAAGTTTTTTTGTGAAATTTAGATATCCAGCATAGGTAGGATAACTCATATTCATCTATTTCATTGACTGGGATATTAAATGTTTTAAAACAGAATCATGATTTTGGAGAATTTCATCTTTTGAAAGGACAGTTGGAGTATAAGTATGATTACCAAATGTGGAGTTCATACCAAATTCGTTTAAAATACAGTTGCAATAATGAGCCTCACAAAGAAAGACATTGCTGTTATAAGCTTTGTTAGCTGGAACCAAAGCATATTCCTCATGCAAGGTGAAGATAACGAACAGTGATCAATCTCATAACTCCTACAAGCAATACAAAATAGATAGTTGCGCAAACACGGACCCCTGGACACACCAGAAGGGGATCAGGTGCCTAGGAGGAGTAAGCATCCCCTGTTGACCGGTCACACCCGCCGTGAGCCCCATATCCCGACCAGGCAAAAGGAGTTATCCGCAGTCAAAATCAGCGTGTCAAGAACGGCTTAACAATCGGTATGAAACACGTCAGACAGCATTTGACCCAATGCGAGGTTGTACTGACGAACTAGATCGTTATAACGACCATAGAATTTGCGAAATTGCTGACTTCAATCGAGACTGTTGAAATCCCTGTACCATCAACTTGTTTGTCACTAGCTTACCTCGATTTAAAAACTGACTATACCCAGAACAAGCTCTTGCATATCGAATCAGTTGAGATATATAAACACCATATGCAGGTGATAATGAAATATTGCTACATAAATGTGGGAAGTTGACGATGGAGAAGCTGAAATCATGTAAACTATGTAATTCTTTTATCATTTCTGGTTTACTAAACACAGAAGGGTAGATGGTGCGTACTTTTGGTTTGATGTGTCTAATAGAGGATTTTAATATTCGTCTGATAATTCTAATCTATTCGGACAAGGTATGAAGTTTTTCTTGTTCATATTTAGCCTATCGTCTGGCATAGTCTTCAACAGAATTCATAATAGAGATGATGTTCTGTCGAGAATTGAAAGACTGATATAATTAAAAGTAGTGTACAATCTGTAGGGGCTATACACGATAGCAGGAAAAAACTATTTAATCAATTATGGCCCTAGGGGGCATATAAAGCATAAGATAATAAACATAAAAGAAAAAGACAGGGAAAAGTCAAAACAGGCAGCATCAATGTAATAAGTAAAGTAAAAACCCACAGTCTGTAGCAGTTAGGCATTGTACTTGTTTATTGGTAGCAATGAAATATGAAATTCATACAATCCTGAATGTATAATCATCACATATCTAATATATGATCATACAAACATGAATAAAAATTAATCATTATCATATACTTCAATTTCAGATAGACATACACACTAGAAGAAGCATAGTTTAATTAGAAATTGTTAGTGGTAAGGTAGCAGGGGACAGTTTCGCATTATAGGCTTGGTCAACTTTTTAAAAAATGGAAATACCCCATATTTGAAGTGATATTACTTGTGTAAAAATGTATACAATAATTTTAAGATACAGTCAAATGTAGCTGAATGCTTAATAAAAATGTCGATATACAACATGTAGGTGTCACCATGATTCCTAGCGTATAGATGGGTGCAAATACGAAACTAAGACATGTGGTCAGTTGCTGACGAAATTCTGGTGAACACATGTATGGTCCAGCAAAAGGTTTGTAGCTGAGAGGGAAGGTGGATAGCCCCATATTAAAGGTAGATTTTAAGAAGGGTAGGCAAGGTTCTTGATTGTGCACAGTGTCTAAATCCCCACCCTTGGTACTGAGATGATGTGGGGGTGGTGCGGATTAGCCCAAATGAGAGAAAATCAAAGTAAAAAGGGGCACCTGCTTAGAGCATGTTTTGTGTACCAGCACCAGTATGTGTAGATTACGTGTAATTTAGGGTCATGATTTATTAACTACACCAATATAAAATACAAGTATTAACATACAAGGGAAATATGATTTTTCATTAGTCTGTCATAATCTGCCTTTGATGTATACCCCTTAACCACATGTTTCAAAACAAAACAAAAACTGTCCCCTGCCACCTTTAAGAGAATGGCATTTTTTGAAACGCATGGAATTCAGTCAATTTCATTAATATAATCAAGATAAATGTATTAGATATCTAATACAACGCTTTACTTAAATACATGAAAGGTGAACATGCAAGGTGAAGATAACGAACAGTGATCAATCTCATAACTCCTACAAGCAATACAAAATAGATAGTTGGGTAAACACGGACCCCTGGACACACCAGAGGTGGGATCAGGTGCCTAGGAGGAGTAAGCATCCCCTGTCGACCGGTCACACCCTCCGTGAGCCCTATGTCCTGATCAGGTAAACAGAGATATCGGTAGTCAAAATCAGTGTGCCAAGATCGGCCTAACAATCGGTATGAAACACGTCAGACAGTATTTGACCCAATCATAGGTTGTATTGACGAACTAGATCGTTATAACGACCATGGAATTTGCGAAATGCTGACTTCAAACGATACTGTTAAAACCCTTGCACCATCAACTTGTTTGTCAGTAGCTTGCGTTGATTTAAAAACTGACTATACGCAGAACAAGCTCTTACGTATCGAATCAGTTGTGAGATATAAACACTATATAGATGGAAACAAATACAAAACTAAGACACGTGGTCAGTTGCTGAAGAAATTAAACATTGTAAGAAAATATTTCTAAACATTATACAATTAAAACTTGTAATCTTCATTGAATTTATGATATTTGGAGTAGGAGAGCCTATAAATCGTATGTTTTATTGGATGTTTAGAACGACAAATTTTTAATGACTTTAAAGTAAATATGGCATTGAAAGTGACGATAAATACCCAATTTTTGATGCCTTGGTGTAAGAAAATCATGAAAAATATTTTTAAAAGAAAAACAGTTTATTAAAGCACGAACCCTGGAGAACATTTTTTTAATCAAAATAATTTACTTTTAAGCCATATCTGACGGTTTGTTGGTCGAATCCTTTGATCATGATTTGGAAGGTATATCATCCGCAACCCGAGGTGTTTCAAAAAGCCTGTGATGAACAACATGGACTAGTTTTGCCTTCTTCAAATAACGTATTCAAAATTCTCAATGGAACAGAGTTAAGTTTTATGCGAATATGATGTGCACCTAATTGTCTGTTGACATAAGGTTAAAGTGAATCAAGCGTGATATCGTCTATATATGAACGTTTATACGAACGATGTCCATGACAGAGAGACTGCATTTACGTCTTTGTGTGTTTGGAAAAAGTCCCATCACATTCACGTTATTTCCTAGCTGCAATAATGCATCCCTCTCCGATTTTTTGGGGAGAGGGCTACAAGACCATAGGATCTCTGTAATGGTACAGATGCGGGAGTAATTCACTCCCACAACATTTTTAGTCATTCTAAACATTTGCTGGCTTTCTTTATGTAAATAAAATAATATTCTAAATGTTTCTTAATCAATGCAATGTGAAGATAACGAACAGTGATCAATCTCATAACTCCTACAAGCAATACAAAATAGATAGTTGGGCAAACACGGACCCCTGGACACACCAGAGGTGGGATCAGGTGCCTAGGAGGAGTAAGCATCCCCTGTTGACCGGTCACATCCTCCGTGAGCCCCATATCCTGATCACGTAAACGGAGTTATCCGCAGTCAAAATCAGTGTGCCAAGAACGACTGCAATTTACGATTTGTGAGGCTCTATTCTTCCGTTTTTAACAATTTCGATAAATTCCAATTTTTCGATTCATATTTGTGCGCCATGTTTGATGTACTGTAGTTTCAACTTCCGGTTATCAAGTTATTTGCATATGCCCATATAAAATAGTGTTTACATCAATGGACAAATACGGAGGAGAAAGCGATTCGTCGGAGTTGAAAAGGTTTAAATTTGAAATCAATTTACAAAACAAACAGTAGAGTATAGTATTATTCTGCCACCATATGATTTTCCTTTCTGTATCGGAATGGCTCGAACAATTACATTTTCGAGCTGATTATCAATGTTTAAGTTTTTCCCTAGATCTACCTACGAGGTCTCGCAATAACAAGCACGACGGAGCAGACGAACAATTTTGCATGTTGTACATGATATTTGATGAAAAACACCTTTATTAGACATGCCTCTTATCACAAATTTGGTACTCTATTTGGTGTAGACAAATACACGGAGTTTATAAAAGGGTATTCATAGAATATTTTGCACCATTACGAAATTCCTATTGAATTGTAGCCCTCTCCCGAAAACTTCAGAATAAAAAAAATCAGGAAGTGCTGCATTATCGCAGCTAGTTATTTCCTTATGGGCAAGTCTTCCTATATTCTATACAATATCATTGCATCCATCTAAAAATGCAGTATCTAGAGTCTTGATCCAGTGATCTTGTTGTCTATGAAAAGGGGTACTTAAAGCAGGATTGTTTGAATGATGGTAAAAAAAACTTTTCTAAAATCCTGATCCTCAAGAACAAGATGGAGTGGTCTGAGGAAGTAAAGAAGTTGGTTACTATCTGCAATATGTTTAATTAATGAATAGACCCAGGACTAACAGTACATTTTATTAGTTCTAAAAGGAAATAGTGAAATCTTGTATTAAAATTCATCAAATACAGCCAGGTCTTTGCCGTTCTCTAATATAATATGCATAATATACAAGATATGATTATGTTAATCATGGGATCCCTGCATTACTAGTCATGTGTTCTTACTTCTGAGCCATCCAGGCCGGTATCAACGGTTCACCAAAGCTATATTTGTCTCCTTAAAGAGTCTTTCACCTCGAAGAGAACAACGCAAGTGTATGCCTGTGTTAATAACTACATGCATAATATATACCTTCAAAGGCTGGTCACATCATCTGAAGGAGGAAAGGAGACGATATATGGAACCAATCTTGGGACCCCTGTATTATTAGCTAGGTGCTCTAGCCACTGTACTATTCAAGGGCAATATCTACTGTCCACCAATTTTGCTACATTATAATGATGATCCAGCATTGTGCTTTCAATAATACTTTTGAATATCATCATCAGCAATCTTAACAATGGTAGACAGAGATGTTTATTGTTCATTTTAGCATAAAAAATTAATTCGCACTACAGTTAACATTTCTTACAAATGATTTGTGATGCCGAATGAAGAGTGTAAAATTGAAAACAATTGCAAAACCTTTACTTGTAGAAGAGAACCATGAAAGTACAGAAGGAGGGGTAGGACCAAGTAACCAAAAGGGAGTATTGGGATTTATCAATGTTGTTCTGTCAAAGATTCAAGTGTCCCAAAACAGAAACACTAATGACGGCTCAAAAGCGTTATTTGGGTGATTGTCGTTTTTAAGTCATATTTACTATGTTATTGAACATTTACAACATCAACAAAACTATAGATATTGAAATTAACGTTTTGTAGACATAATGACAAAGAAAAGCTAGAAAAGCTTGCTGCTCTCCAAAAGATGGCAAAACAACAACAGGATTTACAAGAATTGATAAACAAAACATCCGAAATGATTCAAAATATGGAGATTGAAACTGAAATTAGGAGCCGGGATATTAAGGATATTACGAAAGCTCTACATAAATGGTCAGACGGTTTAGAAGAGGACAAAGATAGGAAAGAACGCAAACGGCGAGAACAGGAAGAAGAGAAACGTAAAGCTGAAGAGGAAAAAAGGCAGAAAATCGAAGAGGAAAGAAAACGGAAAGAAAGGGAGAAACAAAAACGTATAGAAGAAGCAGAAAGACGAAAAACAGAAGCTGACGAAAAACAACGTCAAAAGAACGAAGAGAGAAAACGCAAAGAAGAATTAGAGAGAAAAACCAAAGAAGAAAAGAGAAGAAAAGAGGAAGAGGAGAAAAAACGACAACGGATGGAGAAAGAGAGGATGAAAAGAGAGAAAGAGGAAAAGCAGCGTAAAGAGGAAGAAGACAGAAAAAGGCAAGACGAAGAGAGGAAAAAGAATGAAGAAGAAATCAGGAAAATTGAAGAACAAAGACAAAAGGAAGCGGAGAGACTGCATCAGGAGAGAGAGCAAAAAAGAAAAGAGGAAGAGGAAGTACAAAAAAGAAAAGAAGAAAAACAAAAACGAGAAGAGGAAGAGAGAATAAAAAAGGAGGCAGCGGAAAGGTGGCGTAAAGAGGAAGAAAATAGACAAAGGGAAGAAGAAAGGAAAAGAAATGAAGAGGAAATCGGGAAAATTGAAGAACAAAGACAAAAGGAAGCAGAAAGGCTATGTCAGGAGGAAGAAGAGCGAAAAAGAAAAGAGGAAGATGAAATACAAAAAAGAAAAGAAGAAAAACAAAAACGAGAAGAGGAAGAAAGACTCAAGAAAGAGGCAGAGGAAAGGCGACGTAAAGAGGAAGAAGAAAAAAGAGCATGGGAAGAAAAAAGACGGAAAGAAGAACTTAAGAAAAAAGAAGAAGCAGAAAGGAAAAGAAAAGACCCCAACAACTGGCCAATTTTTATGTTAGTACATGTACCAGAATATCTTTTTTTAAATGATATACTATATGAATTCGTTGGTCTTAGAAAGGGAATATCGTCGAAATCCAACATACCCTTTTTTGTTGCATTGATAAATCCGTTTATTTTGCCTAATCATGAATTTAAACATCAATACATTTATATCCTAGTATGATGAAGCTAAACCTAAAGGCTTAGTCGTTGAGAAATACACCTATGGAAACTTTCATGAAAGGTGAACATAACGAATAGTGATTCATATTAAATGCATCATAAATGAAACAAGTAGATAAAACTGGAGTATAACTAAGAGAATTTACAGATACATGTGTACCCATGCTCAACATTCAGTCAGTCATGGCCTTTGAATGTATATCATTTTTGTTTTGCTTATAATAGAAACACAATGAGGTTTAGATTGGGTCTGTTGCAGTCTGACCCGTAATATTAAAAAGTGAAGATAATGAAAAGTGATCAGTCTCATAAAAGTTGTTCATTAGTTGCAGATAATTTGTGTCCATTGTATAAACTCCTATCAAAATGTCTGCACTTCTTGTTGATTCAGAACTCGTTGAAAGAATGTTGTTTCCTAAGTCTGTTTTGTTCCATTAGGCTGATTTTAATTAAAATTTATGGTTTTATGAATTTGATTAAAAAGTTACTTTCAACAGTGATGCTTTTATTAAGATAAAGTAATTCAAAGTAATGGTTTTAATAATTGATCATATTTTGCATTGGCACCAAGCAGGAACATTTTTGCCCAACTATCTATTTTGTATTGCTTGTAGGAGTTATGAGATTGATCACTGTTCGTTATCTTCACCTTGCATGCATCTCGCCTCTTTTGTTTGCTAGATACCACAGAGAGGAGGAAGAGAGTTCATTTCACTGTGGTATTTGTTGTGCAGTATCGGCAATAGAAAACAATCCACCATTGCTCAAGGATGACTTGATTTGTTCGTTCTCTGATAAACCACAGGACCTAAACAAATGCATGGAAAGCAAAGAAGAAATTCTAACGTCATCATTGATACAGATTCAAGTTAAGAATGACATTGAAATGTCATTTGAGGTATACGTTTCTATAAAATTATTAAGAATTACTTGTAAAAACTACCCTCAAATTACTTTCGGTCATTGACCTTCACGTTTATCAATTGTATTATAGCTGCCTTTGAGAATATACATACCACATGCCATGCTACTTGCAAATAGGGACATTATCCTCAAAGTATCCATAAACGGCGGGCAGTGGCTTTCAGAGCACAACGTTCTTGAACCTACAACAAACGTGTCGAAGGTATTTATGAAAATTTTAGCTATGATTTCAGGTAAAATCCACATGTGTCGATCAAATTTTATTTTTTATAATACTTTATAATATACTGGACACTTTCATTACACGGAAGTATGCAAGGTGAAGATAACGAACAGTGATCAATCTCATAACTCCTACAAGCAATACAAAATAGATAGTTGGGCAAACACGGACCCCTGGACACACCAGAGGTGGGATCAGGTGCCTAGGAGGAGTAAGCATCCCCTGTTGACCGGTCACACCCGCCGTGAGCCCCATATCCTGATCAGGTAAACGGAGTTATCCGCAGTCAAATCAGTGTGCCAAGAACGGCTTAACAATCGGTATGAAACACGTCAGACAGCATTTGACCCAATGCGAGGTTGTATTGACAAACTAGATCGTTATAACGACCATAGAATTTGCGAAGTGCAGCAATTACACCTTAACATTCGTGTTTCTATTTTTGAATTTATTTGTATATTTTTGTTTCAACAATTATATTCTAACGTTGTGTTCTGCTTTAATCAAATTATATATTATTTGTTCTTATAATCTTAATTCAATATTTATCTAATTTCTTATTTTTATTAGATATTCTTGTTAACAATTGTATCTTAATCTTTTTCATTCAAGGTGAAGATAACGAACAGTGTATAATTCTAATTCTTTATTTGTGTTTTCACAATTTCGTTTTAACGATTTTGCTTAAATCTAATACTTTTTTGTTATTTTTGTTTTCAAACTCTCATTTTAACTTTGTTGTTTCTCTTAATGATTTTTATTCTTGTTTCCAATTCTGATTTCCTATGATTTTTTCTTTGACCATGTACATAACATTTGGTGCACAAACTTCGATCAATGAATACAGGAGAGGCTGTTGAACTGCTACGTCAGACTGCAAACGCATTAAGCACCATTTGTGGGCCACGCAATCATAAGTCGGAACAGCATATTCAATGTCTCATTATATATTTACATCCATAGTAATCGTGGGGAACTGATAAAATCCTAAGCAAATTAGCATATTTGCACACGATCGGGGGGTGTGTGTGATTTTTCCTATCTGTCTAGCCGTTTGTCCGTCCACAATTTTAACGTTGCTCGAATGGTGAGTGATAGGGCTTTCACATTTGATAACTGCATATCTAGTTACTATACCTTTCCTTCGGTACCAAAGATTTAGGCATTCTGACCTTCACCTAAAAGAGTTTTTTCGTTGCCACCGGGGACATCGTGTTTCACAAACACATCATTTAAAATTTAAATCTTTCGGGTTGGTCTCCTCTTTCCGGAATTGTTTCCAGCTCGTAAAAACTGTATAGAGGTGATGGCATACTATCTCGCAAACACAATGTCAAGGTTGGTTGAATATACAAATGACACAGAAACGGAATCGTTAAATGTTAGACCCACTAACTATTAAAAAAATAGATAAAATAAAATTGTTAATCCAAAAATTTGAAACAGAAGCAGAACTGTTATAAAATTACTAAAACAAAATTATAGAACTACAACAATGAAAAGAAATGAAAACAAAAATGTACGATCAAACTCAGAAACAAAATTGTTAAAACAAAAATATAGAATCAAAATCATAAAAGGCTTAAAAAAAATGTTGAAATTAAATTGCTAAAATAAAAATACAGAATAAAAATTATAAACAGACACGAATATGTTAAAGTAAAATTGCTAATTTACAAAACTTAGAAATAATAATGTTAAAATAGAATTGTAAAAACAAAAAATGTGAAAATATAATTGTGACATTGATATGCCTCCATATAATTATAGGTCTTGAAAAATCTAGTTGGTGGCTGTTTCCAAAACTTTAAAAGAATAAATCTGATAGCCGTATCAAGGAAAAGAAGGGAACACGTGATCATGAATGGAACAAGCAGCTGCGTTACCTCTAAGGTCAATTCAGATATCAGCATCAGAATTCCGGGAAACCATCTTAAAAAAGACACCAGCTTTCATTTGAAGGTATACATTTTGCATGATTAATGCAAACATATTCATTATTTGAAGAATGAAGCTATCATGATAAATCAAATTGCATGATAATAACAATATGAAATATTTAAGAGTGGATTGTTTTGTAGGAAATTTAACGAATTGAACTATGTGGATTTTCGATCGTCAATGCATTCTCACGCATGATTAATTTGTCATTTTTACCTCTAGCATTTGATGGAATTTCTATTCTTTACTTTTTCAGCCAGATCGTTTTACATTCTAGGTTGACGATGATAGTTTCTTTCCAAGAACAGAAATTCAGAGTGAGGGCAATCATATTATGACTACCACTCCTCTTGTGGGTGTAAACTTTGATGACGTCATTGAAAAAGACTATGTTGTGGGAATTCAGCCTAATTATATTAAGAAAACAGGTGCGATAGGAAAAGGAGTGATGTTTATGAACATTAAATATCACAGCTTTATTCTTGGCGTTTGGATTCTTGCATAATATTTTAGAAAAATTAATTTAATATTCATATAATCAATATAATCACTTTAATCTTAATCTTGTAATAAAATAACTCTTTCATCAATTTTAGTGTTCAAAACGATGTACGCCAGAGTTTTGCACGAATGTTCTCAGAAACTTGCCACAGACATGGCTATTGACGAAATTCTTCAAATTATTCAGAACAAAAATTTACTCAGTGACGAAACGATCAACAAGATAACAGTAAGATAGATGTGACAACGATTAAATCGTCTCTCCCTTTCTTTCTTTCTTTCTTTCTGTGTGTGTGTGTGTGTGTTATTTTTTATTTATTTCCAGAGCAAGCTTACAAATGAAACGAAGGTGAGGGAACTTTTGGATGAATTCAAAGATTGCAATGCTGAAGGCTTTGAAGAATTGCTAGAGACTATAGAGAGAGCAAATCAAGGTCATCTTGCAAATTATTTGCGGGATTCTCTCAATAAAATTCAAAACGAGGAAGCTGAGGTGGGAAATGATTTCATTGGTGAGTTGATTTTGCAAGATATACAAAAACTGTGTGGCATATACAACTACTTTTGCCTTTGTCTGCATTACATAACATCGTTTTGTATTTCGATCCATTCGTCTTTCACTTCATAAAGCTACAGACTATTTCGTTTCTCGTCTTTTTAACTAATACCAATTTCAGTAACTTGAATTATTAATGCACAGTTTTCTTTTAAGACCTTACTTAATGCATTCATCATATCAGCATTGCTGTTACAGTTGCATTTACTAGTATATTTACATGTAATTCGAGGAATGATCACGTTACACCAAATGACTTTCATATACATTTATGATTATTCAATACCAACTGCTGGTATTAGACATGTATACCGTCTACAATGAATGATTTTCAGAATTTACTCAACCAGTGCTTCAAATTGCATCAAGTGTTAATAACGGAAAGTGGAAACTGATGGATTTCAAATCAACACCAAATCTGCCGAATGCCGTAAATGTCCCACTACCAGCGTATGGACAAAGTTTTGAGTACGATTAAAGTTTCAATATTCTCATTAATGTATGCCAAAGTATGAGCTTAACTTCGTATCCAACTTCTACTAGTCAAATATATACCCCTCTCTCTCTCTCTCTCTCTCTCTCTCTCTCTCTCTCTCCCTCTCTCTCTCTCTCTCTCTCTCTCTCTCTCTCTCTCTCTCTCATCTTACAAATTATGATAACTTATGTAATTTATGCATATTGCATTTAGTGATTATTTAGTGGTTGTGGGGGTCTCAAACACCTCCGTTGAATTAACATATAACACTATTTGTGTTCAGTATCTTAGGTCTCGTTGTACCGAAGGCGATGACACAGGATGAAATTTGTAGTAAGGCAGAGGAAATATATCAAAGAGCATATCAGACAGTGGTACGATTGATTGTTAGACAACATGTTGATGATCCTACAGATGTGTATATTCGTTGTGTGGAGGCCTCCAAAAGTCGTGCAACACAACTCGAAATGGAAAACGAGGGCTATAAGTCTGGACCAACTGAAATGGCTGAATTTGGGATCTTCGACAACGATGATATTTTCTTAACGGCAACAGGAAATATTGCTTTCGTTTCAAATCCAAAGAGTCTTAAATTCTTCTTGAACTTTGATATCGCAAGTCTGCAAGTGAAAATAAGTATCCAGAACAAATATGCACAAAGTGGTTGTCCAAAATACTATGGCGAGGTAAAATATAATGTCGGGGAACAAGACCAAAAACCGCCAAGATCGGGATCATTCGTGGTATATCTACCAAAGGTGAGATTTGTTGATATATAGAATATAGAAACCCGTATATATCGTTGGAATTATTTCAATCGATTTCACTATCAATAATTCATTCTTTATGTAGGAGGAAGGATTTCAAAGATATGCTCCTTTAGCTTTGGATATACCAGGTAAGTTTTATTTTTCATTTCGACAGTTTAGGGATTTTTGTGTAACGAATTAATGATCGGGTTAGGTGTTTTCACTAATCTATGTTTGTCTGCTGGAGTTTTGCACCTAGTCGACAGTTATACGTCAAATGTATAAAAAAAAAAAAAAAATTAAAAAAAAACATTCTATGAATTTTACCTTCAAAGCTGTTAGAGTTATAGAGGAAAATTCCAGTTATATATTCATTCCAAGCATATAAAGAACTACAAAATAGTATTCATTTACTGCTACCATACAATATAGAGAAATTAATACCCATGATTTCAGTGAGAGGTATGGCAAAGTTTATTGCTCTTCATTTGACCAGTGGAAAATTTGACACTCAAGACCTCTACGCGAGATTGGCTGATAATCCACGGCAACTGAGGAACCTCAAATTGAGAACACAGAAAGAGGACCTGACAGGAACAGAGAGGAAGATATGCGAGGCATTCATCAAAAATTGGGCGAATGTAAGACCCAAACAGGAAAATAAGGTAAATCAGTTGTATTTTGTTGATACGATCTGTTCATTTTGGCAATTGTTGTTTGGTGTTTTGTTGATACGATCTGTACATTTTTGCGATTATTTGGTCTTGTTTGGAATTGAAGGTTGATACCCTACTGAGAATACTAAAAGGAATTGCCCCAGACCTTGCACAGCGTGCTGAAGATTTCATTAAGCCATACACTGCTGGAAAAGGAGGTGAGTGGAATCTCAATTGAATTAGAAATGAATATTTTGATCTGCTCTGTTATTTCGCCTTGTGTACAGAAGCAGATACAATATTTGACTGAAATTAGATTGTTCTATTTTCAATCGGATTGGTGAAATATATTCACTTGAGATCTTTAAGGGATTACATATTTTATGAGTAAGCACCAGTTTCTTTAAGACCTTTGTCTATTTCATATGTGCGACCGGAGTAGTACGCGAGTAGTCATAGAAATATTTACAATGCAAAAGATGTTGTTCGACTTGTGAGCGACTGTCACATAATTTACCCCGACTAGCTACATAACTTTGTTGTTCGACTATACATGATTACATATGTTTGATGCAAGGTGAAGATAACGAACAGTGATCAATCTCATAACTCCTACAAGCAATACAAAATAGATAGTTGGGCAAACACGGACCCCTGGACACACCAGAGGTGGGATCAGGTGCCTAGGAGGAGCAAGCATCCCCTGTTGACCGGTCACACCCGCCGTGAGCCCTATATCCTGATATGAAACTACTGTAATACTGTCTACGACGATTTGTGCGACCTGTATCATTTAGCCGTGACTAATGATGCAACTGTTCTCAACCTGTCCCGTGACTTGCCTGATTTCCCTTGAAGCCATGACTTTATGTATATTACAAATGCATAGCATTTTAAGTTGGTTCACTGAAGATGTTGACTAAATTAGTTTTACAACACATATAAGTAAACTTGGTAATGAAAGACTCTTTTTTCAATATACTAACAAGGGCGAACCTTTTTTCACATGTTTCGAAAATATTTCCCTTACAAACTTGTTTTTATATTTCTATACCTCAAAATGTTCTGAGGCGGAACTCCATTGTCTTTTCTCTTTTCTTTTGTTGATGGTAGAAATTCCTCTCACGTAGCCCACAGCTAGCGGAACACGATTATGTTTCTGTTGCTAGGTTGTTATCAACGCCTAAATGTCCACTCTTTAAAATTGTTATTCTATTTCTGTTTCGGAGTACCCTCGTTTTATAAGTTGTTTCGTGATCACATTTACCACGTCTGTCCTTAGGACACATAAGTATGAGTAAAGAAAACCAAAAAGAACATAAATAGCTCTACGGCTACACTAACTAAAACTACATTCTAACAATGAAAAAGGTGATTAGTTTGTATGTATACATCCCGTCCTCGGAAACAAGAAACAAATTCTTAACATACGTCATTGTCCAAAAACATTGCGACACTGACTGCAAATTAAATTTCTCTCTCAGTATTACATCATGACGAAGCTTCAATCACGCGTATCGAGCATCCAAACATGTTCCTTCACCAAATTGATAAACTATATCATTGAAAAAATATCATATTACATACGATACTTGAAACTCATTCTATACCTCTTATCTTTAGAGCAGTACCGAATGGTATTCCTTCTAGACAAAGTATGCATAGGGTATGACCTGTTCGTTACCTCATAGTCATAAAGGTCTCATCATAAGTCGTGTCACATGTTAGGACCAGTTGCACAGCTGAGCTGAACACAGCTGCTAGTTGTACTGGAATATAAAATCTTCTCTACTTCATCTTTAGCTCCACTTGCAAACACCGGGATTGAAGAGATGTCCAACCTTCTAAAAGACAAGTGGAAGGATCTTGCTTCGAAACTTAACTTCGAGGAAGATGAAATCAAAGCAATGGTGACAGATATACCAGACGACAAGAGAAGGGCTTTAAATGTATTAGACAAGTGGCGACTTTCTGATTTTGCCATTGAGCAAGATACAAATGTTGTCCGCTACTTGTACAATGTCATGCTTGATTGTGGGTGTAATCAAAACCTTTTATCTATGTTGCAAAAACACTTATAGACTTTCACAAATACCTTATCATATGAAATATTGCTTGAACGGTCAATTCTATAGACCTTATTAGTTATTTTACCTTAAAGTCGCTTATAGAAAATAATTCATCTCCGCTTTTGTTATCTGTAACAACATAAAATTAAAATTCATTTATTAGTTTCCTACCGACGAAGTCGAAGAGGACTTTAGGTTAACGTTCCGTCCGCCTGTCAGTCTATCTGTCCGTCAGTCCTGCAAATCAGTTTTCAGGACTTTTTTATGTGCTTGCAGATATTTATTTGATATTTGATTCATTGCTTTGCCATAACAAGTTACAGATCAAGTTCGAATTCCGTCTCGGTCCGTTGATGTTTCACTAAGTTATGGCTCTTGGACTTAAAAAATAACACGAATTATCAGTTTTCTGGACTTTTGTTTTTTAATGTGTTTGCAGATATTCATTTGATATTCAGCACATCATGATGGTTGCTTTACCATAACAAGTTACAGATCGATTTTGAAGTTTTCCTGGTCTAATCTTTGTACCTGAATAGTAGTTGGTTTCCAATCATTCCTATCTTTTGGTTTCCCAATCTTCCCTTTTTACCATAATCTTGGTCTCATAATGAACTTCGAACATTGTTGCGGTCCAATATTTTTTTTCCGTCATGGGACTATATATTGCTATGCAATACTCTCAGAATGATTGTTCAAAGTTAATTCACCGCAGTCGTGCATAAAAAATATTTCTATAGCATATTGAGTATAAGACAGACAAACCATATTAGAAGACCGGCAAATGAAAGTGATCATATGAACTCGTTGCTGCAATGTTCTAGATAGAACATAGAAATTCAGTTAAGTTCTAAAATATATGAATTTATATGTATGATACTAGTAAAAAGAAAATGGCAGCTAGTGGTTCGATTAAAGATTAAAACAGGTGTACAGTTAAAATGAATGACAAACTCGTTGTAACTAATTGTGTTATTGTAAAACTTAAACGGTACCAATTTTGATGCACCAGATGCGCATTTCGACAAATAATGTCTTATTGCATTTGTCTGAACAACCTTTTGTAGTTACTCGCACGATAAATGTCAAAAACTAATCATATGATGCTTACAATTATATTCCTTCTTTTGCATCTAGAATCAATACAGAAATTGTGATCTTTCGTTTTGTGAAAATGGGCTGTTGGATGTATGTGATCTTCCGTTTTGTGAAAATGAGCTCTTGGATGTATTGTGATCATTTGTTTTGTGAAAATGAGCTGTCTGGATGTATTGTAAACTGTTTATATGGTATTGATACTGTCTGGTTTGTTGTTTCAGACTGTTTTTGTTGTAAAATTATGTTTGTGTATTGATGCATGGTATACCCTTCCACACATCCATAGAAGAGGGTGGTGAATTGAAATATATTCTTCTCAAAACATTAAAACAGACGTATGATGGACACTCTATCTATCCCATAATCTTTTCTGGTCCTCGATCAGTAGAGCTAGATTCATAAGTACAATTTCAAGAACATAAAGCAATAATTTTGGACAAATGTACATCACTCTCAAAAGTAAATGTTGGTATTGGGGTTTCAACAGCCTCGATTGAAGTCAATATTTCGCAAATTCTATGGTCGTTATAACGATCTAGTTCGTCAATACAACCTATCATTGGGTCAAATGTTTTCTGACGTGTTCATACCGATTGTTAGGCCATTCTTCGCACACTGATTTTGACTACGGATAACTCCGTTTACCTGATCAGGATATAGGGTTCACGGCGGGTGTGACCGGTCGACAGCGGATGCTTACTCATTCTAGGCACCTGATCCCACCTCGAGTGTGTCCAGGGGTCCGTGTTTGCCCAACTATTTTGTATTGGTTATAGGAGTTATGAGATTGATCACTGTTCGTTATCTTCACCTTTAATCCACATGAAAAGCTAACTTTGAATTACTGCATGTCTTAACTAATGATGGAAATTTCATTTCGGTTGTGCATCACTGAAGAGACATTATTTGTCGAAATGCGCATCTGGTGCATCAAAATTGGTACCGTATAAGTTTTACATTATGACTCCTGGGTCGAGGCCTCTGCTGGTGGACTGTTAGTCCCCGAGGGTCTCTACAGCCCAGTAGCTAAGTACTTCGTTACTAGCTTGAAAATACGGGTGTATATTTAATTGCTGTTATAAGATTTAGAAATTCATTTCAAAATTAAGGATTATCTCCCTCATTCATAGCTCTTATCCTTGGACGAATTTGGTTCCACTTTTTGGCACGCTGTTTTTGGCTATATTTAGCTCTAAAACTTCATAGTTATTTCAGATTTCAAACATTTCGGTTGAGCATCACTGAAGAGACATTATTTGTCGAAATGCGCATTTGGTGCATCAAAATTGGTACCGTATAAGTTTTACATTTTTAAGATGAAATATTTCGCGTAGCATTGTCACAAAATACAAAATATCATTGATGCAGCCGAATCTCTACGTGACTGATTTAAGGTCTTTGGTAGAAATGACACCTGTTTCTAGAGAATTTGAAGTGCAAAATCTAAATCTTCTGTGAAATGTGATTTTGTATCTTTTATCAAACTTTCACTCATTTCAAGTGTTTTGGTCCCATGACCATAAACCGAGAATAGACTTCTTTAAGTGAAAAAAATATTGCTCATTTATATCTGAAAATTTATCTAGCACAGATGTTTTTAAAATAATGCAGGTTTATTTAAAATAAATTAAATGCAAACATATAATGAAAATTTTAGTTGTTTATGATATTTATTTCAAACGTTATCTGGATTTCAAATTGAGTAGACTTTAGTCTATTCTCAGTTTATGGTCTTGAGGCCTGGTTAGTTGTTGCCATTTCTTTCGGAGACTCTTTGTGATCACTGTAATTGTATTGTTTGAAACAACCCTTGACACATTGATACATAATAAAAGGGTGAAGATAACAAACAGTGATCAATCGCATAGCTCCTATAAACAGTTAAGAGTAGGGAAAATACCAACACCGGACATACCAGATGTGGTACCAGATGCCTAGGAGGAGTAAGCATCCCCTGTCGACCGGTCACATCCGCTGTGAGTCCTACATCTTGATCAGGTAAACGGAGTAATCTGCAGTCAAAATCAAGAGTTCAAAGAACGGCTAACATGTATTTGATCTATATGAATAGAAAAGAATAAAAAAAAATAAAAAAAATACCACACATGATACAAACCAGTTTCTACTTTATGCAAGGTGAAGATAACGAACAGTGATCAATCTCATAACTCCTACAAGCAATACAAAATAGATAGTTGGGCAAACACGGACCCCTGGACACACCAGAGGTGGGATCAGGTGCCTAGGAGGAGTAAGCATCCCCTGTTGACCGGTCACACCCGCCGTGAGCCCAATATCCTGTATATATACTCTGATAAATGACAGTCAATATCAAATTCATTTAAGCGTTTCTTAATCATTCAAACCCACCAATATTTGTTGTATCAATTTCCATGTCAGAATAATCTAAGGAATGGTTGTAATAGTTTTGATGGGAAAATGCTAAAGGGTATTCTCTACTTACATCTGTAAAATCTTGGGATGGATAATATGTGAACCGTACAATGCTATAGTCCCAATACAATAGTAGTGTTTAGATTTTGTTTAGAAACCCTGCCATCCAAAGTTCAGTCGGAACGAGCTCGTTGCAATTGGAAAATGGTATTCGGACGTAAGAGTCCGAGACATGTAAGTAACGTGGGGATTTGTAGTAGTAAAGAAATATGATGTAGGCGGTTCAAGTCTTTTCAGAGGTGCATGCATTTTAGCGTTTTGTGAGTAATCCAAACTTTAAAAATTGCATGGATACTATAAGAAAGAAAACTGAAATATTCAATAAATATGAAGGGAAAAATAGAATAATTTACACGTTCCCATATTTAAGGATCAGAGGGATCTTAAATAATACACATGTACATGTATCTTGAATTTGTTTTAGAAGTACATGTATCAACCGATGATCATAAATATTTATTTACTCTTTGTATATTATCAATAAGTTATCTTAGTTGAAATTAATTTATGCATATATAAGCGCAAGTATACATATAACAAGAGACATATGGATTGTATCGTTCAACAACTGGTGGCTGCAGCCTTGTGGAAAGGTCGCTAGCTTTGCCATCTAGAAGGTCCTTATTTAATTCTCAATCCCCGCGACGTTCCAAATCTAAGACGTTTGACATGGGCTGTGCCTGTTCCTAAGACGTTTAGCATGGGACGTGTCTGTTTCTAAGGCGTTTAGAATGGGAAGTGTCTGTTCCTAAGACGTTTGGCATGGGAAGTGTCTGTTCCTAAGGCGTTTGATATGGGTAGTGCCTATTTCCTAAGCCAAACACCCGGCACTAAAAGTGAAAGTCGCGAATCTTTCGTCTACAACTGTATACCACCTGTCGCGGTAGGCGTTTGTACGATAAAGAACCCGCACTGCTATGGCCTTGAGCGTCATGTATGGGTCGAATTTTGTGGTACTTCATCTGTAACTGTCGAAGTTCATATATTAATTTTAAAAATCAAATATTTGATGTTAAACAACAAACAAACAAATCCCAAAACTGAGCGTTGCGTTACATTAAATCCCATCTACGGTCCCAACATTACAACGCATTGCCTAGCGTGAACACACTATATCTATAGTACATAAGCACTCTATTACGTATTAATTTCATATAATGTACCATTTTTGGGTTTTTAGAAGATTTACAAAGAATATTCCCATTTTTCCTATAAAAATATTTGAACTTCTTCTGATGTCATGTTGTGATCAAAATGTAATCAACACCACAGAGGGATGTTTAGGTATCATTTTGACTACTTGCAACGTAATAGTTCTTTAAATAAAGCGTTTGGACGAATTTTCAATATATTCCTACATATGTAAAATTCAAACCCTTCTTGTGGCCTCACGAAGACCACAGTGGCCATGGTGCGAAAAATCTTGTACATGTATCTACACTAAATGGGAATTTTTGCTTATTAATTTGACATATTTTCAAATGATCTTGTACTCTTGGGGTCATTAAGAAGACTTTTAAAAACAATTTCCCTTTATACACTTGCATAATCATATAATGTAACTGGGGCCATGGTGTGAAAAAAAAACTTGAATCTATACCACACATTGTACCCGTGCAGTTCTCAAGATGATTTCGGAAGAATTTTCCTATTGACTCCTTCGTAAGACTTGACCGTCTTCTGTGACTTCATCGTGAACCCTCAGGTAATAATGTGAACAAACATTTGCACTACATTGTTGTATCTCCATCGTCAACTTCCCATATTTATGTAGCAATATTCCATTATCACCTGCATATAGTGTTTATATATCTCAACTGATTCGATATGCAAGAGCTTGTTCTGCGTATGGTCAGTTTTTAAATCGAGGTAAGCTACTGACAAAGAAGTTGATTGTACAGGGATTTCAACAGTCTCGATTGAAGTCAGCATTTCGCTGGATCCAGTAAGTATTATATCAAACCTCTATCTTTGCTCCTGATATTCATGCACGACTTTCAATTTTCTTTCTTTGAAAATGCGGACAGACAAAGTCTACAGTAACTTGGTTTTATTGTTTTTATTGTTTTATTTTAGCTGTTAAAATATCACGAAACAGAAACAATATCACGTACAAATGACTTCAAATAAATGTACATTGACGATTTTTCGCAACATGTATCTACATATATTCATTTATCTATAAAAACAATTGAGATGAAGATGACTTGGATTTGTCGATGGTAGACTTGTCGATAGAAGACTTGACAAGTTGTTGAGAACTATTCAAAGACCGATAAAGAAAAAATGTTAAAATTTCTTTTACCGGTGATTTCTTGATTTGTTTGTTACTAATCTTAATTCGCTGCTTCTAGATTTCGGGAGAAAGAAACGTTTCCGTAAGTGATCGCTTAATAACGAGTTGGCTATTTCGGTGTATTCCAGGATAGTAACTCGTTCTATTGAGTTAATAATTTCGTTATAACGATTGATTGATTGATTGAATATCGTTTAACGTCCCGCTCGAGAATATTTCACTCATGTGGAGACGTCTCCAATGCCGGTGAAGGGCTGCAAAATTTGAGCATATGCTCGGCGCTTACGGCCTTTGAGCAGGGAGGGATCTTTATCGTACCACACCTGCTGTGATACGGGACCTCGGTTTTTTGCGATCTCATCCGAAGGACTGTCCCATTTAGTCGCCTTTTACGACAAGCAAGGGGTACTGAGGACCTACTAGTACTCTAACACGGGTCCCCACGGGATTCGTTACAACGAAATATATCTTTATAATGAGATACTCTATATAATGGGGTGATTTTTTTTTACTTTCTCAAAAATGAGCCTATCCGGCTTTCGTACTACGAAATGAAGCTTTGATATTTCGAACAATCTTAATTCCATATGGAATGAATGAAATGGAAAACAGAACAAGAACATGCTACTATTGAAAACAGTACATTAATTATATTAAAGGGTGGAAATTAACGAATTTTGATAAAAGAACTGATAAGCTTAGGGGGGGGGGGAAATGCCATGCGACACGACTTGTCATTTAATTCTATACAATTTTAGACACTTCTAGACACTTCCTATTTGCTTGTAGAATAGGCAGGGTATGGTCGTCGTCTCGTAGTTACGCCCGTCTGACTTCCGCTTGAAAACATCATTCTATTGACAACAACCTGTAAAATAAAGCCTTATAGGTTTCATGTATTGATGTTCGAGTTTTCCGCTTCTGTATTTGTCTAATCTTTATATATAATTTGTCAGTGAGAAGAACTCAATGCCTACCCTCATTGGTGGATTCAGTGACTCTGAAATGTATGTTTTCGGCACCAACAATTTTGAATTCTTGTCCCTGATTGGCTCATATTGTCTCTTTGGTTTCGATATTGCTGCTATGTCAATTGTTTTAAAGTTGTTTACAGTAGTGCCCACGTACTGCATCCCTCGTAGCTTAGAAATAGAGAACAAAAGTTTGTCTCGATTTCAATTTAAAAAATTAAAGTCCAATTTTACGACATTTCTTATTTGATATCAAAGCGAAAGAATATGGCATACCGACTCATTTTTTATTGGATTTCCTTGAATAAGAGAGGTCATCTGCCATTTTCCACCATTTTTAGATATTTTTAACTTTACTTCACGGTGACCTTGGGCCGTTGCATGTGGTATGTACAAAAACATTGGCATCTGAAAACAAAACTACACGTTTTACAATGAAGAAATTGTGTAATTATCTTTGATATTGATCACACAATGTGTTACATGCTGATAGCAACATGTAGATGTACCATTATATATGATATGGATATCTATAAATTGTACTTCGTACCCATAGTATGTCCCCATTGTCATACACGTCTGGTCTCAGCCCCATGTGTATATCAATATGACGTCAATATACACGGCTGATCTCAGTGCCGTGCGTATATCAATATTACGTCAATATACACGTCTGGTATCGGTGTCGTGTGTATATCAATATGATATACCCTGGTCTTAGTGTCTTGTGTACTTAGTATATCAATATGGGTTGACTATAACACGGCTAACATCAGTTTCATGTGTATATTTCATAATACTCATCATACAAAGGTTTATCATAAAGTTATCAACTATTTCAGAAATCATTTTACCTCAAGATCAATTTGTTTCCCTTGTTTGGATCTGATAGTAACAAGTGATGATATGGATTGTTCATATTTATCGGCCAATACGAGGCTCAAGTCATCCTCTCGATCAGAACATCGGCATTCGATATCATCTCTGTGCAACCCTTCATCTCCTACAATTGCCGATACAGCACAACATACGCCATTGTGATAGGAGTCGTGCGGTTTGGGGCGATTATAACTGAAAAGTGAATATTTCTGAAACCAAAAAAATCTTACAACTATCGTTAAGAAATAAAATCACAAATGAACAAATCACTCACACGTATGTTGGCCAATTATTGGGATCCCGTCTCCTTTTTGCTTCCTCTCTTAGCCGCGCCTCTATAATTGGCCTCATTCTTTCTTCCTCCTCTCTCCGTTTTCTGTCTTCCTCTAGTCTTTTCCTTTCCTCTTCTATTTGTCTTCTCTGTTCTTCAATGCGTTTTCTCTCTTCTTCCTCCCGCTTTTTTCTTTCCTCCTCTTCTTTTCGTTTTCTTTCTTCCTCTTCTTGTATTCTCCGTTCTTCTTCCTCTCGTTTTCTCAGTTCCTCTTCTTCCCGCTGTCTGCGTTCTTCTTCAATTTTTCTACGTTTCTCTTCCTCTTGTCTTCTTTTCTCTTCCTCTTCTAACCGTTTTCTTTCCTCTTCTAATTTCCGTTTCTGTTCTTCCAATAGTCTTCTCTCTTCTTCCATTCTTCTTTTTTCGTCTTCTTCCCTTTGTCTTCTCTTTTCCTCTTGTCGTTTCCTTTCTTCCTCTTGACGCCTCTTTTCCTCTTCTTGACGTTTCCTCTCATCTTCTATCTTCTGTCTTTCCTCTTCCTCTTTCCTCATTCTTCTCTCTTTCTCCTCTTCTTCCTGTCTTTTCCGTTCTTGTTCTGTCCTCTTTTGTTCCAGTTTCTTCAATCTGATTTTCTCTTGTTCTTCTCTTATTTTCATCTCTTCTTCCTTCTTTTTCATCTCCTCCATTAGTCTCGTCTGTTGTTGTTTTTCAATACATATCTTCCATCTTGTTGCAGAATCACTAACATTGTCGATATCGTCCAGTGAAAATACGCCTTCTTCCTCTACTTTGTTGATAAGTCCATCCATTTTATTTATAGATTCTACCAGATCCTGTTGTTTCTTTGCACTTCTTTGCAATTCTGCTATATGTTTCGCACGTTTCAAATCCAAGTCTTTTCTGAAAATACACGTTTAAACTGGTGTCACGAAAATTGCAGAGAATGATATTATGATTCATATGAATGGACATTAGAAGACATTTTATTAACTTACTCTTTCAGTTGGTAACGAAGTCCAAGACCATTGGTAGTCGTGATACCTATACAATGAAATGAATGTTGTCGCAATGATTACACGAACAAATTTTAAGAAAATGAAGACGTATGATTTATCAATAACTATAAGATGGTATTCAGTAGGATAGATCACCTTGAGGAAGAGTTAATTTTGTAGGTGTGTTCAATCATGATTATTATTATTTTCAACTAGTATGAATGGTTTTATCAATTTCTTATGATTAAGTTGCAAGAAAAAATATTCGCTTATTATGCATCAACATATAAGTTGATTTTACAGAGGTTTCAACAGCCTCGTTTGAAGTCGACATTTCGCAAATTCTATGGTCGCTATAATGATATAATTTGCAAATACAAGCAGTCATTGGGTTGAATTCTGCCTGACGTGTTCCATATCAATGTTAGCCTGTTCTTTACAAACAGATTTTTGACTACAGATTACTCCGTTTACCTGATCAAAGATATAAGGCTCACGACTGGTGTGATCGGTCAACAGAGGATGCTTACTCCTCTTAGGTACCTGATCCCACCTGTAACCTCTGGTATGTCCACGGGCCGTGTTTGCCCTTCTCTTAAGTTTGTATTCTTTATGAGATTGATGAAATCGATCATTATTCGTTATCTTCACTTAAGTAAAATTATTGCCTCAAAATTTAAATCAACTATACTTTCAACTTTCCTGCAGCTCTCTGGAGAATTTTGAAATACTAGTAGATAAGAGTTTATTAATATCCCAAATTTTCTCTCACATAACCACAATTCTGCAGCTACTTTCTACAATGAAATTTTAATATATGACAATTCAATTACCGAAGTTTACTCGAGTGGCTTGCTTTAAAACATGGTAATGTTTTCAAATGTGACAAAAATTTAGAGATGTCGTGTACACGTCCATAAAGCATTGCAACAATGATTTGACAGGAGCAGTTGAAATACATAAAGTTTCAATAAAATATTTTACCTTTGGTAAGGCCATTTTCAAAAACATCTTTGATTTTTTCCCCAAGTTGGACATTGAATCGCTCCAAAACCACCCTCAGTGATGCAATTTCGTCTTTGATCCTGAGAACATACTCGGTGACCTCATTGATGCAGCACGATGTCTCCTGAGAAATGGATGAGACCTTGGCGGTGAATTTCTGAAGTTCTGCTGACCCAAGCTCTGCAGGAAACTTAACTTGATCATGGATCTTCCTTCGGTTTATTAGTAAAAGCAAAGCCGAAATATCGGTCATTATTCCTCGACAGTTTCTTATTGGTTAATGTACTGCCATTTTCAATGCTGGGTAGAAATTATACTGGTTCAAATAACTAAATGAAAACTTTTGTTTTTGGACTTTAAATTGAATGAGTTTTCACTTCGTTTGACCGACTGCGTTTAAAAAGCAGACTGTAGTAGATTTACACACTTTGCATAAAATAAAAGCATATACATGTATGAGTAGACATTAATCGTAATTTACAGCATGGATTTCTTACAAAAACGTATCGCTTACTACATAAATCTATAGAGCACAATACAAATATATAGTCCGTGTCCTTTAACTACAATGTATGACTCAAACAGTTTTAAAGCGCAGAAAAGACGTGTCTTCTAAATTTCACAATAATCATTTCAAATTCATTTTCACATCACAGATATCAAACTAGAAAAAATTTAAACTTTACGTTCATTTTGGAGTGTTTTAGATCGAGTGTTTTAGATCGAGATTTTTTTCCCCGAATGTTATTATTTGTGGATTTCTTGCGACAGTTGTAGCAAATATCATGAATGGCATATTTTACCAAGAAGCCCAAGGGTGCTCACTATCACTTAAGTATCACACAACAAACGTTTGCATGATGATGGTGCAACAAGTTGTCGTCGTGCATTTTTGTGATCTTCGGACAGCTAGCACGGCATTTCCTACACGATTTCGCTACGTGTCTTTTCTAATACACAGGCACTGAGTGACATTCCCAGGCGCATGGTCGTTTGCAGTAGGACTATCAAGGTTTTGTATGAGGGTGAACAAGGCTTTCTCAAGCTTTTTCTTAAGTCCAGTACCGGTAATGGTGTTGGATCCTGACAAGGATTCCTGTGCTAGGCGTGTACCTTTGAATCACATCTTCGAAAGAAGCCGAACAGGGTTCCTCTGGTTGACGAACATTCAGAAGGTGGACAAATATCCGCAAAGGCCATCGTTTTCCTTGTTCCGCCTTTACTGCGTCTACCACATAATCGTTCCAAGTCAGTTTCTATCCAGGTGTCCAGTTTCTCTCGTAAAGTTGCTGCTTTCCAAAATGATCTCTAAAATCTTTGAGGAGTTTTCCAGCGTCACCTATGACGCTTTTGGAAAGGGTTAGAAAACATTGTGCACACCGTCCAGTTTGAGTCTCAAAGTGCTTAAGCAACTTTTGTTAGCTCCATATATCCAGTTTATGAAAACTATCCAAGCCTCAAACTGTTCCTACCACTGTTCAAATAGCACCCTTGCTTTGCTTTCCAGAAACATTTCTAGATTTTAATATTTTCCGTCGCTGATGTTGGTCTTTTTACGATGTCAGACAGTCCGACCAGTGATTCAGGACTTTGGGACACATTTTCCTTTTCCCAATTTTTTGCCATTTTTCCCTATTTGTAAATACATGTAATGGTTTGATGGGATAAAACCGGATTGAGTTCACTTTTGTTGTGTCTCGAATGGCAATCCAATCCAGTAACGCAAATGAAAGAAATGATCAACATCTAAATAAATCATTCTTTGCTTCAATGAAAAATGACTAGTGTTCTTTCAACTTTCTCCAATATTGGAATGTAGTAAAATGTTGGTTCTCAACTGACTTTGTCAGATCTCAAATTAACTTGGAATTCACCCCCAATAAAGCAAATTATTACTCATGGTACACCTAGACAACAAGGGGAACATGTACCTCTGGCTTATTAGTACTCGGGCCTACCTGTGGCTGAATTTCTCCGAAATCGGAGGAAAACTGGTCAAAAAGGAAAGAATACGGAGGAAAACTGGTCAAAAAGGAAAGAATACACCTCACCACATCTGGAAAAAGGCATTTTTCTGTCACTTTAGATCAACCCAAAGCGTTTCATTTTTTCGAAAATTGAGCCTGAGGAAAAAAATCACACACCCAAGTACATGTACTAGTTTTCCTTCATAATTAGCCAGTACGACCTCAAGGATTGACAGGCATCTTCATGTCAGTATGGGGAACTGGTGTACTAGGTTTGATTATCCTAGCCCATTAGGACTTCACACAAGGACCTGACGGACGAATAGTAGAAACCATACCAAAATACAATCTGCCTGAAAATGTGATGGTTGAATGAGCATCATGTTTGACCATTCCCAGTCCTATTAGTGGCCATCTTGTTTTCTGCTTATAAAACCGATCTTGAAAATCAAAAGGCATTCTCCACTAATAATAGACTTTGAACATTTCATTGTACCGTATAATCCATATACAAAAGTATTGTTAACAAACTTCCAAGTTCCTCTCCTCATTGGGAACATTAAAGTTTGACGATTCCATCCTTTCAGGCATAGTTAGTATACGACCCACATTGTGCCCACTGTCTGTCCTATGCACAGAGTTGTAAGATGAACGAACGGTGCCATACCAAAATACGACAGGCATGTATATATATAAAAAAAACAATAATAAAAAAAAAAAAAAAAACTGGTACAAACGTGAACTGAATAAATATACCTTGGTTTTCATAATTTTATTTTCTCAACAGGAAGTAGAAGTCAGCATTGCTGTCACTTAATATACAAATTTTCATCAGTATATATGTAATACAAAGCATTGGAATGCCACAAGACTAGGAGAAACAAACTTCATAGATCACATTTACAACTAACAAACTATTCAAGCTTCCAAGTATTTCATTCGATGACAAATTTTTAACATTTCTTCGAGACATTCATAATTCAACAGAGCACAGACAATTTATTTTCCCAGCACCACTTTAACTAGAGTACTTATAATACACATATATCTTAACAATTTCAGTGGTTAAAGGCTTATCTCAAGTACAATGCCCCTCTGATGCACTTTTTTAAAATTCCAATTGTTTTCTTTTATTTCGACTCGCTTGGTGGTTTATACTTGTCAATATAACATTTACACCTCCCTTAATACTATCACAGTTTGCTTTTCAGTCTATAAATTAATTTCTCTTATTCACAAATAAAAAATACAGTTTTAAAAATACTAAACTTTGGTGGAAAATAGATTACATGTATATACAAAATGTAAGATTGGATACAATTTCATAACATGCATGCCATTATTTAGTATACCATGAATCCACCTCAGACAATTTCAATTGAAAACAAAGTCCTACCTCTCATTCTGCATTAATGAACTTTTTCAACGTAGGGGAATATTTCAATGATGAAATAATGAAACCTTTTTGACCACTTTCACACCATTAAAAAAATAAAGAAATTATAACGCAGACAGGAAATTAGAGGATAACATGATTTCTTGTGAAAAGTTTGATGATTTTCTTGCAGTCCATGAAGCTGTTGTACTCCCGTTGTATATGCAACAGTGACCTGGTTTTTAAATCCACTTCCATCAAAGTTAGCATCAGCACGATCATTCTTCTCCGGACCCGGCGGTCCTCTTGCTCTTCCTCTGGCGGGGGGATTGTTTGGGTGAACGCCCCGGTGACCTGTCTGAAATATCAAAGAATAAAATAAAGAATTTGCAACAAATGTACTGACACAAAGGAAATGGTCACATTTGTCTGAAATATTTGACAAATACATAACAAACACCAATTTCAAAAACTGTTCAGCAGTTTCCTAGAGTAAAATCCATCCATTTTTTACACAGTGAAGTACTTTTATGTATATAACAATCTAAATTCTTCCAATGGGACTAAAAAAAACACCAAAACAAAACTGCAGGACTTATTCAACATACAGCATACCTAAAATTTCCATCAGTAACCTTGACTCTGGATTAGGTTCAAAACTAGGGCTGCATTGGCCAGACTTTTACGATATTTATACTAGTGATGAACAGGATTTATTTCATGGATTAATATTCTTCCTTGAAAAGATTTGAAATAAACACCACAGTGGGTGTTTTGACTTCTGACATAACTTTCTTCCATGAATCTGTTACCCAAAATACATATCACGATTTTAACTTCACCGGAACGTTCCTGCTGCCAATAATGCAGCTTTTGGATGACTTTCTTTTTCAACCCTAGACCTTGACCTTGTTTCAGGGTCACAATAAATCATCCGTCCACACCTAACCTTTGTGCTTCTAATATCTGCATTATAAAATTATGGCCCAAACAAATATTGGGGTGGACAGACATAAATACCCTTTCCCCCCCAAAACTATGTGGAAATTGAAAAAAGAATGGGAGATAGCCGGGTGCATGTTGGAAGACTTACTTAAATCCCTCTCCAGTGTTTCCTTTGGGATCCAGTCGTAGTCCACATCTGTATTCTGTGTACCCATCTCGACTGGTTGCTGATAGGACTTTTTTGAGCGATGTTTCTTCTACAAAGCAAAGGTACAATAGTTAACATGAAAAGATTCCTTTCCATGACTCTTTCAGCCTTAATAATGTTTAATACAAAAACCCATCAAACAAGTTCTCTGACCACACCACCTAATAATTCTCTGACCGAATCACCTAACAAGTTCTATGACCCGATACCTAACAAGTTCTCTTAGGCTAATTCAACTTAATTAGTAGATTATCATCCAGGGTCACAAAAAATATGGGGTGGGTGGGAGGATTTTATTTTCTAACTTTTATTTCTCCAGAAAAAAAATTGATGACAAAACGCATCACAAAAAATGTTAATCAATCAAGTTAACATTTAAAAAAACCTTGGTAGAAGATAAAAAACCAACATTCTGTGACTTTAATCATTCACTCATGTCACCTGGAAGCAAGGTTGTTTGATATTGTAATTTTTGTGGAAAAAAAAAAAAAATCTGGGTGGACCCTTTTTAAGGGGCGGGCGGGGATGATAATCTATCAATTAATTTTAATTGGTCATACCACATCACCTAACAAGTTCTCTGAACATAACACTAAACAAGTTCTCTGAACACTCAAAATTGACTGAAGTAGCGTTTATCTAATATACCGTATATCAGGTTTTTTCCGCGAATCAGAACCTAAAATAGCGTATTAAATTTACGTGAATCAAATTTTCACTATTGCAAAGTCATCGTGAAAATATTCACGATTATTTAAACTTATAAAAGAAACCAGCTTGTGAAAGTATAACTCTTAATTTTCGATGCAAAAAATTCACACAATGAAACGATTTTCAAGATTTCTGAATTACTGATCACACAACGACTTTGCATTCAAGTAAATAAGCGACTCGCTGCTATATGTGACTGTAATAATCCACCCCAGGGCGTTACCCTATCTATTGTACCTGTATTAAACGACCACTTGTCTAACGCGACCAACGACCGTGATTTTTACAACATTTTCGTGCGATTTCACGAAATTTGACCTTTATTCAATGACTGTACATTTTTCGATTATAACGCGATTCCTACTTTCGAGTTCAGTCGAGCATGACTATTCTGGGAATTATCGTCCCTAACACTTTTGTTTTAAAACGCACTGCTAATAGTTCGGCTGTGATCTTGTTAAATCGACACACTGACTCAATTATTATACCCAAGCCATCAACTTGTTAACGTATAATCAACACAGGGTCGGATGAGGTTGATTAACAAAACCGGAGTTATTGTTTATTTAATAAAAGCAAAAATCGGGGAATCAAGGCCGTTGTTTTCATGGTTGTGAATTTCGACAGACTTTGAGATGTGCGTGGTAGATCGGCCGTATAACTTTATCATAAAAGCAAACTTTGTATCAAATTTACGCGGATTTCTTTCCCGCGATTCGGAAATCGTCGCGAACAAAGCGGAAATTGGACACACGCGGAAAAAACCCGATATACAGTATGCTAGATGGATGACTATAGCAAGCAATCTTTTAGCATGTTACATAATATATCTTCAAGTTACATTTTGTGAGTACTATGCCAAAATTAGTACTCAAGAGGTTTAACACACAGAGTATGACCCTGCACTACGTGTCAAAACTTTTGACAACTATATTGGCATAATACACTCAAAATGTAACATTAAATCATAATGCTGAATGTAAATTTGTCCAATTCTAATGTCTCAGCAAAAGTCCTCAGGTATTCACCATTGGTGACCCTTTCTCATTAAAATAGCCAAATTCATGCACTTACAACTGTAGAAGAAATTCATTTATGATGTTCATGCTAAAATTGGTCAAGTGCTTAGATCTTTTAGATCTTAAATTCTTCTCTTTAAATAGTCAGATCCTCTGACCCTAATAGACTCTGTGTCATTGTTTTTCTTTGCAGGCAACAGGTTTTTTTTTTATTCAAATTCTTGCACACTCTTTATTCTAGAGGCACAACAAAAAATTTTTTCATTCTGCAAACCGTGCCATTTATTTGTTCTGCAGATGTTGGACACAATCATCTGAATATTTTTTCCATTAATGGTGTGGGTTTAGTTTAAACATAACTTTGTATTAAAAACCGAAAGACTTCTTTATCAAAATTATTATCCATTATCAAAATTAGTCATGGTATTTAGGTCATAAATATCATTAAACTGCTTAAGGGGCCTCATAGCTCTGTTGGTAATGTGTCTGCCTTGCACTCAAGTGGTCCAGAGTTTGAATCTGAAGCAGGGCATTGTTAAAACATGAAATGATAGTGTAGGGATAAACGTATTGAGTACATAGGGAAAAGTCAATATATATATATATAACTTGGGGATACTTATGCTATAAAAAACAACAGCAATCAAATGTATGAAGCTTCTATACCCTTACTGCATCAAAATCACATAAGGGTTCAAACAACTCCAATTAATTTTGCAAGTTTTAGGAAAGACAAAATCTATGAAAGTATATTGCTTCCTCTGAACCTGCATTCAACTATTCATTTCTACATTGTTCTACATTCTACAAGTTTCTCACTCCAGTATGAGAGGTTTAAAAGGTTCGCACATGAGGTTTGTAGCAATGTCAATCTTTTCGGGGGAGTATATTTTAAATTTCTACCTGGAGTTCCTAAGTGGAATTATGAAGAACTTAACCCTTTTGCAGGTAAAATTTACTTGCAATGTATTCATATTCACTAGTTTTGTCTGTTGGTGTCAACAAATCACAAGGAATACAAATCAATTATTAAATTAAATGCATTGCAAGTAGATTGAAAATGAAAAATGACCTTTCTGCACTTAGAGTATGGTAAAATTCATTACTTAATTTGAGAGGAATCATGTTCAACATCACAAACTACAGGTTTAACAATTTGTCAAGCCATCGTCCCCGCTCTACTAACCATCTTCCTACAAACAGAAACTATGAAAACTGGTCTATTTTTTATACTTACGCTGAAATTTGCCAGGAGTTGCTGAGCACCAACCATTAGCAAAACCGCAATAGCTGCTAAGAATACATACAGGAAGAACCTATATAGAAAAGACAATTGTGTTAAACATTTATACATCATACATGCATGCCTACTTTGAGTTCTGATTAAACATGGAAATGTTTGAAGTTATTTTAATCTTGTACCATAAAAGCAGCACAAAATCAAAACAACTACAGTTTATATAGCAAGGCTCAGGAAAGTCAGAATCTATTTGGAGAATTCTGCTTGCTGTTAACTTGCTTCTGTTGTTAAAACAAATTTTGCTATCTCTGTTCTATTCTTATGCAGTACAGTACAACCATGTCTCTTAAAAACAGGTTTAGAGAAACTTCAGGGTTTGACATTAAATCTTTTTGAGCACTAGATCAATTGGGCTACTTCAAATGATTTTTGCTGGACCTGACCTTACATCCACTAGACCTGACCAACTTTCCAAAAAAAAATCTGATAGATTCTCCATATCTAAATACTTAATTAAAAATTTTCAGTTTCTTTAAATTCTTACCAGCACAGAAATTCTTTAATCCATTTAGAATAAAATGACCTCAATATTTTTTTTTAATTTCTATTTCATAAGCTCTGCTTTGTTTTTTCTCAATGTTTTCCTTTTTTCTCTTTCTTGGGACATCTTTTGCTTTCCTTGAAGATGAGAATTCGCATTTGAATATAGACATTCCCGCACATATGTAACATAGAAAAATTGCTGTTTATGACGCAATTCATTAATTTGATAAACACTTTCTCATATTCAATTCAAATGAACTGTTTTTTTTTTTTTTTTTATAAATGAAAATGAATTCAATAATTCTATTTATCCAAAACATAACTTTACACACATTAACATTGTGTAGACGTTGTAAAACATCACTTCCGACAGCGACTTACATATTAAAATTAAAAATAGAGATTACGTCATCCTGCAGTTCAAAATCGCTCGCAAACTCTTAGTTATTTTTTCTTTTTAAAGTTAAGAATAAAATATCTTATGGTTTAAAGTAAAGTTTCTTGATTATTTTTTTTTAACACGACCAGTCAGACTAGTAAATCGACATTTTACCCCGAACGGACCTATCGTTTAGTAGACTAGGTCGGTCGGATGTGCCTTGGTGTCAAACCCTGTACATGCATGTCTACTTTGAGTTCTGATTAAACATGGAAATGTTTGAAGTTATTTTAATCTTGTACCATAAAAGCAGCACAAAATCAAAACAACTACAATTGATATAGCAAGGCTCAGGAAAGTCAGAATCTATTTGGAGAATTCTGCTTGCTGTTAACTTGCTTCTGTTGTTAAAACAAATTTTGCTATCTCTGTTCTATTCTTATGCAGTACAGTACAACCATGTCTCTTAAAAACAGGTTTAGAGAAACTTCAGGGTTTGACATTAAATCTTTTTGAGCACTAGATCAATCAGGCTACTTCAAATGATTTTTGCTGGACCTGACCTTACATCCACTAGACCTGACCAACTTTCCACAAAAAATCTGATACATTCTCCATATCTAAATACTTAATTAAAAATTTTCAGTTTCTTTAAATTCTTACCAGCACAGAAATTCTTTAATCCATTTAGAATAAAATGACCTCAATATTTTTTTAAAATTTCTATTTCATAAGCTCTGCTTTGTTTCTTCCCAATGTTTTCCTTTTTTCTCTTTCTTGGGACATCTTTTGCTTTCCTTGAAGATGAGAATTCGAATTTGAATATAGACATTTCCGCAAATATGTAAACACCGAAAAATTGCTGTTTACGACGCAATTCATTAATTTGATAAAACACTTTCTCATATTCAATTCAAATGAACTGGGTTTTTTTTTTTAATGAAAATGAATTCAATAATTCTATTTATCCAAAACATAACTTTACACACATTAACATTGTGTAGACGTTGTAAAACATCACTTCCGACAGCGACTTATATATTAAAACTAAAAATAGTGATTACGTCATCCTGTTGTTCAAAATTGCTCGCAAACTCTTTAAAGTTATTTTTTTTTTTTAAAGCTAAGAATAAAATATCTTATGGTTTAAAGTGAAGTTTCTTGATTATTTTTTTCAACACGACCAGTCAGACTAGTAAATCGACATTTTACCCCGAACGGACCTATCGTTTAGTAGACTAGGTCAGTCGCACGTGCCTTAGTGTCAAACCCTGTACATGCATGTCTACTTTGAGTTTTGATTAAACATGGAAATGTTTGAAGTTATTTTAATCTTGTACCATAAAAGCAGCACAAAATCAAAACAACTACAATTGATATAGCAAGGCTCAGGAAAGTCAGAATCTATTTGGAGAATTTTGCTTGCTGTAACTTGCTTGTGTTGTTACAACAAATTTTGCTATCTCTGTTCTATTGCAGTACAGTACAACCATGTCTCTTGAAAACAGGTTTAGAGAAACTTGCTAAACTAAATTGTTTCAACAAAGCATGTCATCTTCAAAATTCTCCACAAATACATACGTTTCTCCATCCAATCCCTCATCTGGTTCCACTATGTTCACAGTTTCATTGAAAACTGCACTCATGAATGCGTTTCCATCCTAAAAATAATAATTTAGTTCTAAGACTATGATAAGTATCAAAATTGTAAAATCTAAACTGGGGAACGATTTCTGGTGCTAAAATTGCTTTGTAAATACCCTCAAAATCTTATAAATGTGCTCGATTGAAATAGCTCTATTAGAAACTTAGGAGCGTGCAGAAAGCAAACAAGGTCAAGCATGACAATGTTTCAATATCATCTTTATTTTGTCTCTAATATGCCAAATTTATTTTCCATTTGGTATAATTAAATGATTATGATCATCAAGAAAGGTGAGATCAAAGATTTGGGCATCAATTATTATATATAATTAGAAACAGCTTGTATTAGTTCAATTCAAGAGATCAATTGATGTTTACTTTTATAACAGAATAAGCACATTACCTCATCCTTGTAATTCAGCAAGATGGACAATCCGAATGGTCTACCGGCATATCCTTCGTTAGGGGTAAATCCATATTCAAACGTAGCCTGTTTCCTGGAAGCCACCTCCTGGTTATACTGGGCTGTAGTATACTGAAAATGACACAAACTCCCGTGTAACAACTTCTTGGGCAACTTGGTTGAAAATGAAGTGATTGTAGGACTCGCAGAATCATTATCATACTGATAATAAGTCAAATCTCTTCAAATAGACAAAATATTCTACATAGCTTCACGTCCCTGAACAAAATGTGACAAATTTGAATAATGAATTACCTTGAGCTTATCATAAGTTAAAAAGCTTCACCAAGTATGAAGTTAACATACATTCTGAATGAAGAAGTTGTAATCTTGAGGGTATCTGAAAGAGCACTCCAGTGACTGGACAGTGAAAGTCTTCTCTCCTTTGTTTGTGAATCCAACTAAAAATCGAATAGTCTCACCAGCCGGCAAATCTAAAATCACATTATAAACTATGTGAACTTCAAATGCCAAAAAAAACAACAACAAAAATTCAAGAATGATGCAAAACATTAATTTCTCCAATCAACATATCTAAAAACCTTGGACATCCATTTCTATCTGTGTAAATTTCTTGTATTGAGCTTGCACTTGAATTGATAACATATTAACCCCACAAAATCACACTTGATTTTTGTAATTGATACTCAAAAAAAGAGAATAACAATCAGCCCTACCAGTTGTGCCAACAGGCTTTGTAAAGAGCATAACTGCATCAGCATCGGGTGAAGGTTTTAATTGCTCGTCATCTGTTGATTCCTCTTCATCTTCTCCCTAAAATGTTCACATTCATTTACGTATTTGGATTTGTGATATTTTTTACTCATAACAAACATTTAAATGACTCCGCTTCAAAATAATAAAGCTCAAAACCGGACACTGAGACATCGGACATTCTGGTCCGGTGTAAAAAATGATGCATCGGACCTTAGGCACTGCACATCGGTCAGGTCTGACGGTCCGATGTCTTTTGCATAGACTGATATCCCTATCATAAATGTTGCCTGTATATTTTCTGACCATTGAAATACCCTTTTGTTTTTTCCAAAATCAGAGAGATTGTACTATTAAAGCAATAACAGCACTTCATTTGAGTTTAACAGTACAAAGCAGAGCATTTACTTTTAAATAACTAATGTTTTTTAATGGTATATACAAGCTCAACAAAATTTTTATGTATCTAACAAATAAGGACAAATTTACTTGGTTGATGATTAATGAACACAAACCAGTAATTGTCAAATTGAGTGAATATTTAGTGCAAACTTTCAAGGGAAAAAATGATGCTTTAAAACTGCAAAAATCATTATAGTTTATTATTCATATATTGGTATAATACTGATACTGTCCATCTACTTGTATATATACATGATTAGCAATTCATATATGTATGTACTTGTTTCCCCAACATGCTGCATCCACATGCAGTTTGCAGTCTATGTAACCTGTAGTTAATGTTGTAAACTTTCTTTCTTTTTTGAAGTTTCTTTATAAACTGTCTCACTGTTATGCCCTCTGGGTCCAAAATTGGAATAAACTTATCTTATCTTATAACTAAATTCAGTTGAAAACAGTTCTCCAATTATTAAGAACCCTGTTGAATCAATTTGCAAGAACAGTGAGGTTTTACCTTCTCGGTTTCGGTAACTGCCTGTTCTGCATCATCTGTACCATCCTCATTTTCAACAACAGTGTCTTCGTCATCTTCACCTTCCACTGCATCACCGTCCTGAGCATACACAGACATCTTGTCTACAAGGCAGATTAAAGATCATAAATCTTCACTCAATAAAATACCAGAATTTTCACATCACATGTAATTCAATAGTACAAGAAGCCAGACAACACACTGCAATGAAAGAACCACTCTCTTAAAAAATAAATCGCAGACTTGTGTCTTTCTCGGAATGGCACAGTTGCAACCTGCCTGTATAACATAGTTTTGATAAAATATATATAATATCCCAACTTGCATTTAATATTACCATTGTACTTGTATAGCTGCAATACTATTGCCCTGAATTACTGACATTTTCTGGGGAGGGCTTCAAGTCTGTACAATAACTGTGGGGAATTTTAAAAATGTATTTTCAAATGAGTCAGTGCTGTTTTGTTGATCACAGCTTTTAGTGAAAGACCAGAGTAAGGATAGGATTCAAAATTTGCAATATTGAATAAACAGCAACAACTGTAATCCAATTTTTACCAAACATTGGGTCTTCGTTTTATGCAAAATAAGCTGCATATAGTAACACTGGGTTACTCTTCCACTACCAGTGTGTGCACCAGGTAACCAAATGATACAGTATGTAATTTATTGGTGAAAACTGGAATGCAATTATCTACTTTCACTTTCAATATCCATGAGTGGGGCATGACTAAAATATTTGCAATATACATCACATCAACCACAGAAAAGGTTGGCTGTTTATGAAATCATTATTTATGAGATATGTCACAATGCAAACATGACTTCTTTTTTCTTTTTTTTTATCACTGTCCAAATCTTAAGACTTATTACCACCCCCTCTCTTCTAAAATGTCAGTCTCCTAAACATTAACTAATAAGGTTTTGAAAAATGGGCATTTCTGATAATATTCACATCAGTGTCTAATTTACAAGGTGTCTGTTTTCACATGTTCACAACAAGAAAACAAAAGTACAGTACAGTCATGTAATATGGAGCAAGATTGTTGTGAAAATATACTGGGCCTGTAGTTTTGTTTTTCTTTCCTTGATCAAGTTTTCAAATATTTCTTACAACAGCTGTTCAGTCATAATCAGGTTACACTGCATACTACATCTCAATTTAAATTGCAAATTTACAAATAGCCAGATTTATCAACATCACAATGATCATTATTTCAATTTAGCTACTTTGTTAGAAATAACTCCAGTTAATATGGAGAGTTTACAACAGGAAGAAGAGAATTAGGTTATATTTCAAATAAAGTTAGCGCCTTACAGTTATCATAATAAAATGCATTGCATTTTAAAATAATTGTCAAAATATGCCACGTAGTGACTCTTCTCGAAATTCGCCCATCAGACTCACCATTTTCAAATACCATAACTGTACATGGAAGCACCAGCAGCAAAACCAGCATCATCTTCCCAAATAGAGACCACATTTTGATATTCTTTTAATTCGTCCAAACTGCCACGATGCCGATGGATTTTCGTGGAGTCTTCGTCTTCCTTTCGTACGTCGACACCGGCAAATTTTACTGTAAATGTTATCCGTATTTTCATTGGATTATCTATTTACATCAACCAATGAAAGTTACTCTTTGAAACAGAACCGGAAGTTGTTTCTTTCGCACCTGCAATCTCTTGCCCGGGGGCAGAAACATCGAAACATTATCAAATACAAGTAATTATATTGATGACAGGTTTTGATTATAATATATTTAGAAATGAAGTGTCGATAGCAACGTTTAGAGTTCTGTTGCATGCTGAATTACAGTACTGGGTTGAGTATCAATAGCCGCGAACATGGGGTCAGGCCAATCGCAGTAAAACTTATTTGCAAGTATTTCTGCTCGAGTGAATTTGGTATGTTATATTAAATAATTTTCAATGTAAACTAATTTTTATTATTTTAAAATAATAATGTTGTGATATTTTATTTTATTGAGGATGATGGCAGTCTTCTGTAATGCTAGAATATGCCTATTGGAGAAGGTAAGTCACTCAGTAGAGTATATAGAGTCGGTGTGAATGTCTTCTTGAGAGGAAGAGGTTGAGTGTGTCGGCATATTATATAAGATAATCCCTGTACAACTTAGATTAAAAGTGTTATATGTAGGCTATTGTCATAATTCATTAACATTGATCAGGTTGGAAACACTTCCCTTACAGTGAGATATTCTCGCTAAAACGCGATTATCCCTCTCTAGCGAGAGTAAATATATCCCGTACAACCAAGAAAAACACCAGTGAAGTACATCTCTTCGTGTTTCACGTGGAAAGAAGAAAAAGTGCTGAAATGTCTGATACTTCTGCAAATATATTAATCAAAACAAAAACACGATGTGTATTGGATTACAGACTGATTCCCTCTTACGCAGCAACACTGATATGAAATTTCTTGACTATGTTGTCAATTTCATAGAAACAGTTCGCTTCATGTTGAGTGTGTGTCGCACTTATTTAGCATAGCACGGGATTTGCCATTATCTTCAATAAAGACGCCAAAACACCTGTTTATGGTAATGTTTATTTCTCACTAAAGAGGGATAATCGCGTTTTAGCGAGAATATGTCGCTATAGATGAGACTGCAAAACTGAGACCCTGTGTCACAGCAGGTGTGGCACGATAAAGATCCCTCCCTGCTCAATGGCCTTAAGCGCCGAGTATAGGCCTAAATTTTGCAGCCCTTCACCAGCAGTGGTGACGTCTCCATATGAGTGAAATATTCTCGAGCGGGATGTTAAACAATATTCAATCAATCATAATTACACGTTTTTGATTTTTGTATCAGTGTCTATAATTGTTTGAAAATAAGAAAATTATAAGTATTACTTTTGTTTAATTATTTTATCAATTTATTTTTAGACTGATAGTTCATTGCATCAATCATTTCACTTTCATAGTATCTTTTGCAACCAGCGATTTTATTCTGTAAAGTGAAGTACGGTACCTATGTAGAATGTCAGATCTACATGTATTTTTCCACGTTTCCTTGTCAGATTTGAAAGTTGTAAAATATCGGGTTTAAGATTAAATCACTTTCAAATGATGCATGGGAAAAAACTGTGACAAGTTTTGTTGCGAGACGTGTATTTATAAAATATGCTGTTACAGTGTTCGAAATTGGTTTTAAACTTGGTATAGACAACGGGTCTATGCCAAAACAAGATGACATAGACCTCATCGAATTGGCATAGACCGCATCATTGAAAAGAAATACCACAAAAAACATTTTCATTTACTTCTAATGTACTAAGAAAGCATATTTTCTTTCCATTTCTTTAACAATATTCTTCTTTCCTCACACCATTTATCAGACGTCGACTGACCATGTAAGGTCCTTTGGGATAATTTTATTGCTTTAAATCTGGAAAATCGGCATAGACAATTTGGTCAATCTCAATTACAATTGGCATAGACCAGTGTCATTTGACATAGACCCGGTCTATGGTTAATTTCGAACACTGCTGTGAATCAGTCTGACAATTACGATAATTGACGATATTAGCTATGATATCCAGGTATCATCAGATTGTTTGGGAATGACAGGCACATGTTTTTGGCTTCTTACTATTCAATTCAGTTTATCTGAAACGTGACAATTTTAAAGACTCACACAGTAACAGTCTTTTCTGTTTTTAAAGAAAATTTTGGAAAACGTGAGAATTTGTTATCTGTGCATGGCTCAAAGAGTGTGAGACTCACACAGAAAGTATGAAATGTTACATGTGTGGTATTTATGTACTTGATTTAAGAACCACAGTTAGAAAGGCTAGTAAATGTAAACCAGTCATGTATGTTACAATCTGGGCCCAATTAATGCATTAATTGGTCGCTAACGATATACAAACTTTTCAGAACTTTTGACTTTGCTATAAACACAAGATTTAACAATAATAAAACTTTATTGTTTCAGAAATTCCAAATAAAATTTTATCAACAATTCATGTTTTATAATGCAACAAGTCTTGTGAAAATTTCAACATGTGCATTTACAGATTTGGAAATTAAAACTGTCTTTTGTACTATACAAATTTACATTGAACATTTGTGTGATGTTTGAAACATTACTGGTTATGTTGATTCTCATTAAGTAATAATTTAAATCAATGCCAAGAAAATTAATTCTATCAGCTTCAGAGGGAAATGTACTATTTAATATGCTTCATGTATGTTTGGTAATCAATATGCTATTTAAAGTTAGAAATACAAGAACAAGAATTGTATCCACAGTTTATATAAGATTAAAGTACTGTGGCAAAGTTTGTTTCATAACTGGTGGGTGGTCAATATAATCATTAACATAGAACATTGTTACATTGACCTCTATTCACAAACTGGACATAACCTCTAATCCCCTATGTGCTCAAGCTAGGTCCAGCAGCTACCAAGTTAGCTACCCCCCCCCCCTTCTCAACTTTTATACCCCAGAATTTTTCAAATACAAAAGAAAGATTTAGTTTTTTGTGAACTTTTTGTTTTCAACATCTAGAAATAAATTTAATTTAAACTTGCATCTTGAACTGACCTTCTCGGGTGATGTCATAATCTCAATACTGTGGAGCCACATCCAGAAAATCTAGGCTGTTTCATCCCCTCAGATCCTCCAATGTGCTGAACAAACATCGAGAAATTCCAAAGATTTAGAAAGTTTTCGTACTGAGTTGAAGGGCTTATAACTAACAGGTCCTTATAATTAGACAAACCAAAATACCATTTAAACATTAAGGCATCAAGTTTTTTGTCAGTGTTAATTTGTGAGAGTTGTCTCTCTTTAAATGCTTTTATGCAAGATAAGTAATCGAATGGCGGAAAATAATCACTGTTACAAAACAATAGATAAACCAGTAAAAAATAAAAAAAATAATTGAAAAATGAAAATAATGCACAATTTATGCATGCATATGTGCAACTCTTTCTTCTCTGCATTCCTACATGTGAAGAATTTGAATCCCTCGGCTGAAACAGATTCAGCTATACTGAACATAATACGACATTTCAGGTCAGTATGCATGCATATTTTTTTTCTTTATGGCATTTATCAATACTGGTGCAGAATACAAATCTGCTTCTTGTGGCTTGAAAGTACTGCTTTAACGTAAAATACTGTTTTTGAAAGTACTACTTTAACGTAAAATACTGTTTTTGAAAGAATGGTTTTGCTGCAGAGTTAATTAATATCTACAGATATACTCCTGAGGTTTTATTTGACCGTTTGAAGATTTTTATACGTTGTGCACATACTCAATGAATGAAGCCACTGTTGGCATCTGTTGTGTTTTTGTTTCATAACAGTTATTCTTTGCCTTGAGGGATAAGAAGTTACTTGGGTTTTAAATACAGGGCTGGAAAATTTGAAAGCAAGGTTAGATTTATCACTGAATTTTTGTGTGTATTCAGATATCAAATTTACAGCTTTGCTTATGGTATTAAGAACCAAAGAATTGTGCTTATCTGTGAAACAGCAAATCACAAAGAATACATTAATATCATTTGCAAGGACATATGATGAAATGCATTTATCATTCATCAAAGTTTAATTGCTCTGAAGCTCATGATCATTATTAATTCTTCAGAATTTGAGCAAAATTTCAGGGTAGAAGGATTATAGCACTGACTGTTTCTTTTTTAATCAATTTTTTTTTTATGGTATTGTGGGTTAAATATTTCTACAGTGGTTTAAAATCCTAGCCCTGCATGAACCTGGATTTCATGTAAAGAATTGGTTGTTATAACGCATAGTATAATTCAGTAGGTTACTCTTTATTGCATGGAAGAGGTTTGTGAGATAAATATTGATGAAGCCATAGCCATGAATCTGAAATGCTGTGGCCTAGTTATGTGTAGGTTAATTGGGAACATTAATGTATTCAGTTTCCTTTGTACTTAGTTTAATTAAACTAGCTTCCGTTTAAATATATGCTTAGGGGCCAATGTTGTGTACTTTTATAGTTTTTATCTCGTAGTAATCTGAATCAACATTTATGAAGAAGATCCTAAGCAGTGTTCAAGGTCATCATTCATCAGAGCAGTTTGAAGGGGTGGGTGGGGATGAATACCTTTTTGGTCTTTCATCATAACTCAAACATTTTTATGTCATCTTGTTTATATGGAATTAGGGTTTAAAAGAAAAACCTTGATGATATCTACATACCAGTAGATTGTCTTGCCTTGACATAGTCTATGTTCTGGTGTGATTGTGGGTAGGTTGCTTAAAGCACCTTTATAAACTCGATGTTCATTTAATTTTTATTCACCATAGGGATATAGGACTAGGTGACCCACAAGCAGTTTTTCTCTTTTAGCTATTGGTATTAAATAGAATTAGTAGATTTAGTGAAACTGTAGTTTTTGCACGGCACACAACTGATGTGGTCAAACATGTTGATGTCTGTAATAGCAGTCAGCTCTCCAAGGTAAAATTTTCTCAATATTAATTGAGATAATTGGGTTATGATCCTGGTGAAGTTGGTATTGATTGTTGGGCATCAAAGCAAGCTGTCGTGCTTCCAAATAGATTTGTTGTTGAATATCTTGACATTGATAGAGATTCTTTTTGTGTTCGTACTCAAATGATGGCTGTTTTTTGGTATTTATCTGTGTTACAAAGTGCAGCCACTGATGGAAAATTATTTTGATCCCTGAGAATGTTTTACAGTGGATGTAATGTAATCTCACTCTGCTGGTTCTATAAACATTAGACACTAAACAGTGTGCACTTTTATGGTATATCTGGTTTTGATAGAGGTGATGAAATATATTGTGTATGCATGAGGTTTTGTTCGGAATGAAATACTGTATTATGGGGGTGGATCCTGAAATGTTATAAACATGGGGAGAGAAGAGCAGGCATCACGGGATCAACTTATGAGATAAGTCAGTTTAGGTTTTTGTGTGAAATGGAGTAAAACTCCCACAAAGGATGTTGTGGATTTCCCACTAAAATGATAATTGTAATTTTCATTTCTTTTTCATTGAATTTGGGGTATGCATCCACTGCACAGGCCTTTGATCCACCATTGGGGTATCACAAAAAAAATTAATCACGATAATTCTTTACATAAATCTTAAATTCTAGCTAACAGTGAGTTAAAGTAATTAAGTCTCCCTTTTCAAAATCGTGGACTAGTTGTTCTTTAGAATTAAGTTTCACAAATATTACTTGCTAATCACTAGATGTTTCAACCTGTGATAAGAATGTAAGTTATATGAATGAATTTGGAGTGCTGGGTGTACATGTAACAACATATCTCTTTGGAATTTCTACTCAGATAATGCCCCCTTTTTTCAGATTACCCAGTTTGTCAGAAAGGACATTGCTATCATAATCACAAAAATTTGTAAGAAAGGCTTATGATATTACTTAAACATAAACAACAACAATGTTTTAAAAATAAGATTGCAGAAAAGGAGTTTGGTTTTAGAAAAGTGATCCTGAGTTTTTCAGCAAATATATACAATAAGTACATGAAAATATTGAGATAAGACTGTAAAAACACATAGATAGGAGGAGAGGGTCAGCTCATCAGCAGCTGAAGACCAATACTACACTAGCTGTTGTTTTTATGAATATCTGACCTGCAATGAAATTTCCAGTTAGTGTTCTCTCCTAAAGGAATGTTTGATATCTTGTTCTTAAGTTAGATAAATAAAAAAAAAACATAAGCAAACCGTGGTCAAATCATGCGTGGCAGTGACATTTATTAACATTTACATTGGCAATGTTCTTGCCTTTGATATCTTAAATTTACATTAAATTGTAACGACAGCCATTTCCTCATGAATGCGATGCAGTTGTGAACAGGGTGCCTATGAATCTGGATAAATATTGTACAGCTATATTAACAACTGGGAATTCTGACAGAAAGGAAAGAAGAAGGCAAATTTAAGAAATAGATTTCATATTTAGGTCACCTGAGTCATTTGAATGACCTATGCTATTGGTCCAAGTCTGTCGTAGTGCATTGACTATTTAACATTTTGAACTTTTTGATAACTACTATTCCAATTCTTTTTAAATTTTGTATTAAGCATCTTTGGGACAAGAGTGACTTAAATTGTAAATTTCAGGACTCCTACACCCCTGGGGTTTTATAGGCAGGGCAATCTACTGGTAGGTAAATATCATCAAGCCTTTTCTTTTAAACCCTAATGATCCTCAAGGTAGATGTTCTGACTCCAGGGTGGAGCCGAACTTGGTATATAGTGTTTATGAGTTAGGATATGCAACATTTAATGCTATTGATACTAAATTGAAAATAATTAGATATTTAGAAGGATCTAAGCTTGTAACCATTACCAAAATTAAATATTTCATGATCTCAGGGGTATGGGGGTTTTGGTTCCAGGGTGGGGCCAAAATTATAAAAGTAATTGTTGTCTTTATCATTTTAAAGATTTCTTTAATTTTGCTAATACTGTCTAAAGACTACATGCAGAAAGGGATTGTACCAAAATTTTGTATTTCACAACCCCAGGATTCTGACACTACCGTAGATCCTAAATAGTAACATAATGTTGATATAAGATATGATGTAAAGTCTTTCATCAATATGGGCACTTTCGGGGGGATTTGTGTTTAAGAACACCTAGTTTTGAACTGCTGTTGAATATTAGAGTTTAATTAGCTTAGATATAAGCAGCACAGGAAAGTTATTATAGATTTCATAGCCCTTGGGACTTAATAGGGATAGTTTTAACTAATACCCAGGTGACAGATAAGGCCGGCACGTGGGCCTCTTGTTGAAATACATGAGGGTATGAACTGCAACACTTCATGCTGGCAGACTTTTCATTAAGTATGCTGGAGTGGGGCATCACAGCTCATGCCCTCATGTATTTTTGAAAATGAAATTTATTTCTTAGATATATATACATTTACAGATTTCATAAACATCTATAGAGAACATCAACAACTGATCAATGCCTGTACATTACTTAGCTGATATTTAGATGTCATTATATTTGTCATTATTGTCATCATTATACACCCTGTAAATGAAGTGGTGGAGAGATTACAGTGGAATCACCTTGTCCATCTGTCAGTATGTCGATCCATCCATAGAAATAATTGTCCAAAGTATATCTTAAACACCGATGAACAATGAAGTTTTGCACCTGCTTTTTTAACATTTAAGGAAGTTATGGATATTTATTCCATTTTGAGGGTGTTATGTTGTCATTGCCAAGAGTATAAGAAGCCAATTATTCTTCAATGATCACAAATATTAACAGTGTGATAATATCTCTAAACCTTTTCATTTAGTGCCGTTGTCGACACTATTTCTAGAGGATATACATGGAGCCTATCACATATTTGTGTTAGAGGGACTCACAATTTTCCCCAAAATTTTATTTTTCACTTTTAATTATCAAAATCTACTGTCTAATGTATTTAAAAGGTTTTACAAAAAAAATTAAGGTTATACATTATGACAGATTGTAGATATAAGCTAGTTTATTGTTTTGTAAACAAAGATTGAGGTGTGTTATTGTTGTTTTCAGAGTAAAATGGATATCGATCTAGTTTATTATATCTTGATAACTTTGAAGTTCAAGGGACCTTGATAAAACTATAGCACTTATCCTTATATTCAGAAGGTCCAAATTTTGGTTGTCAACATTAAATGAGCAATTTTTTAAATGTTTAATATCAAAGAATGAAGAAAAAAATTCTTCAAAAAATGTTAACCAGTCCCTCTAAAGTAATACATACCTTGAGTATTGATTAGATGATTTTTATTCATCTATCAAAAAATTTAAATATATTTTTATAAGTATTCGAAATAATCAAGCAACACTCTGTGTTGGATAACTGATTATAGGTTGTTAAAATTTGTAAAGTGAAAACTCATCTTATCAATTGTTATCCATGACATCGTAAACTAAGGCATGCATTATCACTTTTGATTCAAAATTTCGATTCCATACTACCCATATTTCACAATAAACAGTGTGAAAAAGTGCCAAATCAGCAAAGCATATGTAACATTCTGTATATCAATAGCAAGAAATATATTTATGGGGGGAATTTAATGTAGAAACCTTTTTAATTATATAAGAGGAAATACCCTTAATTAGTAAACATATTGCATATCATAATTAATTTAACTCCATGTTTCAGTTGAAAGTAATTAGCATATTTAATACAGTTTTAAATTTTTAAAAATCTGTAAAATTGTATAATATTGAATGTAGATAGATACTGTATGTAATACTGGTTATGTAGATCAAATATACAGTCCAACTTAATACTGGTTATGTGTATATCAAATATACAGTCAAACTTAATACTGGTTATGTAAATCAAATATACAGTCCGACTTAATACTGGTTATGTAAATCAAATATACAGTCAAACTTAATACTGGTTATGTAAATCAAATATACAGTCAAACTTAATACTGGTTATGTAAATCAAATATACAGTCCAACTTGATACTGTTATGTAAATCAAATATACAGTCCAACTTGATACTGATTATGTAAATCAAATATACAGTCCAACTTAATACTGGTTATGTAAATCAAATATACAGTCAAACTTAATACTGCCTGTAAATGTTGTACATTCTCAATTCACATGTAGCACTGCAACATACCAAAAAAGTAAATTGAATAAATAGATTTTGTTTATTAATCATATTCTTTTTTTCAGTTGTATATAATTAAATTCTAAGAACTCATATACAGTTGCACTTATATACTGAGTGTGATGTCATACAGAATGATATTAATTCAATACGGAATGTAATTGTTAATGTTTGAATTGAAGAAATTTCTGTTTATGATTATAAAGATTGGTACATTGACCTTCTCGTGTAATGACTTCGAGTTTCTGTCATTGCGATGCCAATATCATAAGGAAGTGTATATTGGAGTGTTGACGTTCATCAAGCCATTTATTGCACAAAGGCGACGGCAAACTTTATTGTTTTTGAGGAATCGAGATTGACCTGGATACGTCAGATTTGGTTAAATGGGATATCATACTCGCAGGACTATGCTTTGGAGCAGTTACTAGATTCATCCGCATCTTAACCTCCTCACAACACCGATGTTGATTACACTTATCTGGTGTAGGGTTGTATCATTTAATTACAAGAAGCCGCAAGACGAATATTGATTGGGGAACAGTGCTGATGATTTGTTAACAGATCTGTGACAGATTCGACATGGTGGCAGACTTAAGTAGCAATATTTGGGTGACGATTTGAAAAATGAAGGTTAAGCTCTACACAAATTAGGTCTGATAAGGTGGTGTTGTGACTTTGTAATGGGCAGAAAAGACTGATATATGGCCGTAAAACAAATACTGATAGAAAACGTAATGTCATCGGCAGTGATGCGATGTGTTTTAAATTAACCCCCTCATCACATCCTCCCTTTAAGCAAGGACATTTATAAAACATTTGTTTTCTGTGTCATAAGAAGAAGAAAATTGGATGTAAACTTTTGGCTGACCCTGATAATATCCTATCAGATCAATATCTAAATGCGTAACCTAATAGGACATATATGTTTAAATAAGTAAGAAAAAAATAGTAGAATTGATAACTCTTTATGTAAGATTTTTATTAAAAGATATTTAATAAATAATAAATCATAGGAATAGAGCATGTTCAACTGTCATATTGTGCACCATTGCGATACTATCATAGGCATTTTTGCTTAAAGCGTCTGGAAGATTTCAATTAAATTGGTGACATTTAATGCTTTATAATGACAACAGTAACAGCAAACAATTATAGCTTTTAGAACATCTAAGGACACTTTATGATATTCTCTCTGATTATCTTAAGGCTATATATATTATATTCACTTCCAACTGATGAGTAAAACACATTTAAAGTTATAAATCTTTTTTTTTTTTTTTAAATAGTCAACTTCATGGGTTTTTTACCCTAGCATAATAAGATTTTCTTGACAACATGTTGTGTAACCTCTCTGTATCTGACAATCTCTTTTAAAGATGTGTTTTAAATGAGTACAACTTTTCTAGACCAGGAAATGACATTGGGTTTGCTTTGTATTGATTGGTACACTCTTTGCGTTTTCTTTTCCTTTGTTCGCCTAACTAGACCAGCTACTGGAATCTTGTACCACTTCAAGCTGATCATTGGAAAATTGCATGCATTGTATGATCTAGATTGAGTAATACCGTAGTAATATGATCAAATCAGCAACCGTATCACACATTGTATTACAAAATAATTGGTCGTCCTCATAATCATACTTTGCCATGTTACTGGCAATTCATATAACAATATCTGTAATTTTAAGACTACAAAAACATTCTTAGAACGTGAAGATTCTAGAAATGATTGATTTCTTGTTGGAAATTGATTTATTATCTAGGCCATCTTACTACCTAAACCAATAAAAGTTGTAATATCATAGCTGATGAAGCACAGAGAGTGACCTATTATTTCCCTTCGACCTATTAACCACATAGCCTAACAATTGTCTGTACTACTAGTTAATAAGTCATGTTAATAGACCTGGATAAGCTAAGGGCAATCACTTCAAACACACTTGATCATTTGGTCCAATCGGGCGGTATCTTATATCAGTTGTTGGAATCAGGATCTGATTTTGAAATAGGAGTATGCACATAACCAGTTATAACATACTTTTATATCTGGGCACTGGTTGGATATCAGATCCACATGATCATCTTCTTTTTGAGATAATTGAAAAGGTGGGAAACTGCATCAGGTTTTGTTGATTGTGAAAGAGTGTCTGTTGTAATAAAAGGTGGGGCGTTCATGTACCCAGCATGAGAGTCAGAATAGAGAGAAAATCAATGAAGTAAAATTAGCCAATAGATTCACATAAAAAGGTTAACACCATATGATTACTCTTAATTATGATATAGCAGCATTTTCTTCATACATGTGGGGATTGCCCCCTTATAATGTTTTTAGACAATCCATGAAGTTTGAGTTGCAATCATGTACAAACCTGAATCAAAGTGATATTTTATAATAATAATAATAAAACTCAAAACAGAACATCGGACATTCAAATGTGGTGATTAGATCAACAAATCAGAGCTGGGGCCCTGTACATCGGTCAGGTGGGGGGTCTGACACCTGATTCACAGACTGCACAGCACAGGACAGAATATCATACACTGTCTCATCAACAAATCAGACCTGGGGCCCTGTACATCGGTCAGGTGGGGGGTCTGACACCTGATTCACAGACTGCACAGCACAGGCCAGAATATCATACACTGTCTCATCAACAAATCAGACCTGGGGCCCTGTACATCGGTCAGGTGGGGGGTCTGACACCTGATTCACAGACTGCACAGCACAGGCCAGAATATCATACACTGTCTCATCAACAAATCAGACCTGGGGCCCTGTACATCGGTCAGGTGGGGGGTCTGACACCTGATTCACAGACTGCACAGCACAGGCCAGAATATCATACACTGTCTCATCAACAAATCAGACCTGGGGCCCTGTACATCGGTCAGGTGGGGGGTCTGACACCTGATTCACAGACTGCACAGCACAGGACAGAATATCATACACTGTCTCATCAACAAATCAGACCTGGGGCCCTGTACATCGGTCAGGTGGGGGGTCTGACACCTGATTCACAGACTGCACAGCACAGGCCAGAATATCATACACTGTCTCATCAACAAATCAGACCTGGGGCCCTGTACATCGGTCAGGTGGGGGGTCTGACACCTGATTCACAGACTGCACAGCACAGGCCAGAATATCATACACTGTCTCATCAACAAATCAGACCTGGGGCCCTGTACATCGGTCAGGTGGGGGGTCTGACACCTGATTCACAGACTGCACAGCACAGGCCAGAATATCATACACTGTCTCATCAACAAATCAGACCTGGGGCCCTGTACATCGGTCAGGTGGGGGGTCTGACACCTGATTCACAGACTGCACAGCACAGGCCAGAATATCATACACTGTCTCATCAACAAATCAGACCTGGGGCCCTGTACATCGGTCAGGTGGGGGGTCTGACACCTGATTCACAGACTGCACAGCACAGGCCAGAATATCATACACTGTCTCATCAACAAATCAGAGCTGGGGCCCTGTACATCGGTCAGGTGGGGGGTCTGACACCTGATTCACAGACTGCACAGCACAGGCCAGAATATCATAGACTGTCTCATCAACAAATCAGACCGGGGGCCCTGTACATCGGTCAGGTGGGGGGTCTGACACCTGATTCGCAGACTGCACAGCACAGGCCAGAATATCATAGACTGTCTCATCAACAAATCAGAGCTGGGGCCCTGTACATCGGTCAGGTGGAGGGTCTGACACCTGATTCACAGACTGCACAGCACAGGCCAGAATATCATAGACTGTCTCATCAACAAATCAGACCGGGGGCCCTGTACATCGGTCAGGTGGGGGGTCTGACACCTGATTCGCAGACTGCACAGCACAGGCCAGAATATCATAGACTGTCTCATTATATGCAAAATAACAATGACATGCAGTTGAAGTTTGAATAATTCTTCCAGGCATCTCTTCGAAGAGAATTTAATATTGACTGATAACTACTAGAATATATTAGTTATATTTCCAAGGTAATGACAAAGTCATTAATTAGAAAAATTACAAGTAAATTGAGTATAAGAATGTTTAAGTATGAAAGTCCTAATTAAGAAATTTTGTTATACCTATAAAAGTAGCAATCTGACTAAAGTACAGACCTATATTATTATATATAATAATATAGGTCTGTACTTTAGTCAGATTGTAAAAGTAGTATTCATTCATTGAATGGTAACAGACAAAAAAGAAATTGCAAAGACGGCAACTTCCAGAATACAGTGTATTTTTTAATGGAATTCAAAGTATGATTACAGTGTACACAACATTTCAGCTAGATTACATAACACTGGAGTTTTACAAGTTTTACTGTAGATTAATGCTCTTCATGATAAAAATAATTCATTTTTTTTGGAAAAATGAATCGCTTTCTCACACTGTATTTAAGCATCTTCAGTGTGTGGTGATATGTGTTCTACAGATCTCTCTGTACAGATGAAAGGGTTTATATCTAGATCATGCTTAAGTTGTGGGTGGTTGCATTGATGATAAAAACCTTTTAATTGTCAATTGTGATGGTATTACGAAATCAAAGGAAGTCTGCTTCATTTATGAAAACCAAAGGGTTCTTTGTGCGTGGAGGCTTCTTTTACTATTTTAATCTTTTCCTGAAATCGTTCAGTCATAAGAATTGTCTACTGAGAGTCAGTTTGAATTAATTATGTCAGTAAAAAAGTTGCACAAAATTCAAAATCGTTACTGATAGCTTCTGTTCATTATTTCACTATAGTACCATTATCCCAGTCTTGAATGAATTACAGTAATCAGTTGCTTGAATACTGATTACCTTGAACACCACCAGTAAATATTGGGATAGTTGCATACAAGTGGCATATTTAGAGCCTCCCTTCCCTCTCCTTTCAATTCATGTGTTACCTGCACTATATTTTCACAGGTGACTCCTTAGAATTGCATAATTTCTATACCTTCAATAGCCTTCAACTCAACGTTTTATTGCATTGAAAAATTTACTTGCAAATAGCCTGATTTAATGCAATAAACAACCTGTTTGACAATAAATGCAGAGTTCCCGCAACTCAGGTAAGGACAGCTGTCCTTTAGATTTTTAAAGTTTACTGAGTATGCATTGACAAATTTATTTGACTTTGAATATTGATCAGTAAATTTATTATATTTTTTGCAAGTGTTTTAATCGGTTAGATTATTGTATGTCTTCAGTGTATTTGTCATCGGAATCATTTCAAGTCATGTGTTATGTCCCTTTTTGCTGTTCTACACACTATGCTCAAAGTCCACAGTGAGCCTATACAAATTTTCATTCTAATTTTAAAGGATTTGTACATGGATTTATTCAAATATTTCAACAGAATCAGCCACAAATTTACTATAAAACTGATGATGTTATACATATCAGAAGGGAATTAAATTGGATGTATATTTTTGCTATACATTCAATTTTAGATCAGAAAATCACAAGATATGTATGTACATTTTACTATTTCTTAATCGTTACAGCAGATGAAATGTTTTGCAAAATTTTGTGAAAATGTTTACGGTATTCAATTTGAGGCAAATTTGTTTTAAAACATTTGTATTTCATATTTACTGGATATTTAGACCAATGAAATTTTTATTTCAAAATTTATTGGAGATTCCTAGTGAGATGGCATATTTCAGAAAATCTGAATAAAAATTGTATTTTAATTAAAAGCTTTGATAATTGATGGTTCATGAGATTAAAAGAGTCCTGAAAATATCCTGATACTGTGAAGTCCTTCTGAATTTGGCAAGATACAGGAGTTTCCACCCAGCTTTATCCCTATAAGGGTTGCCACCAGCAGGAGTTTCCACCAGGCCTCATCCCTATAAGGGTTGCCACCAACAGGAGCTTCCACCAGGCCTCATCCCTATAAGGGTTGCCACCAGCAGGAGTTTCCACCAGGCCTCATCCCAATAAGGGTTGCCACCAGCAGGAGTTTCCACCAGGCCTCATCCCAATAAGGGTTGCCACCAGCAGGAGTTTCCACCAGGCCTCATCCCTATAAGGGTTGCCACCAGCAGGAGTTTCCGCCAGGCTTTATCCCTATAAGGGTTGCCACCAGCAGGAGTTTCCACCAGGCTTTACCCCTATAAGGGTTGCCACCAGCAGGAGTTTCCACCAGGCCTCATCCCTATAAGGGTTGCCACCAGCAGGAGTTTCCACCAGGCTTTATCTCTATAAGGGTTGCCACCAGCTAGGGCATTGCCATAGATCCTTTACAGAGGTTGTTCATGAATAACATGGTGATCTGGACAGTTCTATGGTCACTGTATATAATCTATTGTCACTGTATATTAACATTCAGGTATATAGAACAGATCAGCTTCAAGGAGACAATCACATTAGACTCAAAGGTTGCATATACTTATATCTCATAAATGTGTCCTTACTCTATCCCAAGTTCATTTGGAAAATCTTAAGGTCACTGGGTGAAAAAAGTATGAAATTCTTGTTTTCCATGCCTTATTTTTACAACAGAGATAAGATACTAATAAGTACAAAAGTTGTTTATGAGACATGGGTGTATTCTGTTCATGGTCCAACTCCTTTGGACTATGTTGAGGTCACTAGGAGGATAGACAGATAATTCTTGTGCAGACTCTAGCTTTCATGTGCAGACTGTATCTTTCATGCAGAAAACATTCACACTAGACACTAAGGTTGTCTGACCGCCTGTGGTATCCCAAGGTCATGTAGCCAATTGGGAAAAAATATACAATTCTTGTAAAGTGATGAAATATTTAATATAAGGTTCATTTTGACCTCAAGGTGTGATACTCTCACCCAAGGTAAATTATTCAAATTTAAGAAATTTCTTTTGATGCATATTTGTAGTGCATGGATTTTAGGAGTCTATTTGAAGTCTATGAACCTAATTGAAAAAGTCCCATGGGGGTATTAGTCTTGTTAAGACAGGCATGCAAGACTTTTATTTGTCTTTTGCATGCTGTAGATCAGTTTACTCCAGTGACCTTGGCCTTTGACAATGAACATAAGAAAATTAGAATAACTTTAAAACTGGGACTTTTTTGTCTTGGCATGCTGTAGATGAGTTTGTGTATTCTACTACAGATTTCATACCTTGTAAATTTACGATAACAGCATTGAAACACTAGGAATGTGTATCGCAAAGCCCTTTTAAGATTTTCTTTTATGTGTGAATGTAGGAGGGACATTAAAGTTGTTTCTTCTAGAACTGCTAAAGACAATACTGAAATGTGGAGCAGTGATTGCAAAGGTATTATAATTGCTGCAATAATGTAGTCCACTCTGATTTTTTTTATTCCATGATTTTGGGAGAGAGAAAAATATTTGAGAAAGAAAGAAAAAGAGGAAGAGGGCTACTTTATTGCAGCTAGTACTATAGATGTGTGTACCTACATTGCAAGGTTTTTAAATGCATACAAACCAAGTCTACCGTTACGTTCTGAATCAAAGTCACAACTTCTGATGCCAAAAATCAGAATAAATAAATAATTATGGGCAATGCCAACTCAGCTGGGCTACAGCACATCTCTGGAATGACCTTCCAGAGGCAGATGCCATCAAGAAGTCAACATCTCTTGAAATTTTCAAAAAAGATCTTAAAACTAATTTTCCATTCTAGTTAATTATCTTGCATACCCAACAAACTAGACAGTGAATTTTATGCTCCCGAAAATTTTCGGGGGAGCATATAGTCGTATCTGTCTGTCTTTTTCTCCTAAACCTTACATCATAATTTGATATAATTGATCACAAATGTTTCTTGAGACAAGGACTTTTAGGCCAAGGTCTTTCAAGGTAATTTTGGAAAGGTCAAGGTCACTCAGAACACATCAAATTTCCTTATTTCAACAGTTTGTATGCCCCCGAGATCAAAGATCGGGGGGCATATTGTTTTTGTCCTGTCTGTTATTCTGTAATTCTGTCTGAAACTTTAACCTTGCTAATAACTTTCGAACAGTAAGTGATAGAGCTTTGGTATTTCACATGAGTATTCCTTGTGACAAGACCTTTCCGTGGGTACCAACATTTTTGACCCTGTGACCTTGACCTTGGAGTTTGACCTACTTTTTGAAAACTTTAACCTTGCTAATAACTTTTGAACAGTAAGTGATAAAGCTTTGATATTTCACATGAGTATTCCTTGTGACAAGACCTTTCCGTTGGTACTAAACCTTTTGACCTTGACATATGACCTACTTTTAAAAAATTGACATTGGTCATAACCTCTAAATGGTAAATATTAGAGCTTCCATATTGTACATGAGCATTTCTTGTGACAAGATCTTTTTACTCAGGTACCAAGATATTTGTCCTTGTGACCTTGGCCATCTTCGGAATTGGCCATTATCGGGAGCATTGGTGTTTCACAAACACATCTTGTTGATATTAAAGTTCCCATCTCCTAAATCTTTCATCAGAGATTGATCATAATTGATCACAAATATTCCTTCAGAGATTTTAAACAAAGGTCACTTGCGGTCATTTTGTCAAGGTCACTCAGAACATATGTCTTATATATATGGCTTTCAGACAAAGGTCACTCAGGGTCATTTTGTAAAAGTTAATGTCACTTAACATACCTTATATATGAAAAAGAAACCTTTAATTCAACATATTTCAACAGTTATTGATCATTGTGCGAGTCATTCGTCATATGAAGTAGTTCATTGGTTAAGATCTGCATTTCAGTGAGCTTCCATCAGTTTTACTGATATTCTTGTTTATATTTGAAATAGAAATGAAAATATAAAATGGACATATCAAAAATGCTGTCTACAGTAAATCATGGTTATATCAAACCCCTTAAGCCAGCAAAAAAAACCAGTTCATTATAGCCAAACTTCATGGTATCCAATATGATTTTTGTTATTTTCCTCTTATAGGGGAATGAATATCACTTAAGCAAATTTGCAATAAACGTGAATTCGTTATAAGTGTGTTTCAGTTTGCTAGTTGTTATAGATAGCATTCCATGTTACATGCAATTTCCATAGTCCCTGTCCACTGAATTTCATTTGCATGCAAGGGATAGATTTACTTCCTTTTCTAGGTAGTAAAAGTAATATCGTTTATGAAAATGAATGTATTTTTTATAGATTAATACACATGAAAAAAAATATCTGATCTTTTTCTCTAAGCCTTATAGATATGATGATTAATTTCACACTATAAGATGAATAACAGCTAGTATGTTTGACAGTGTTTTTTAATAGCATCACTTGATCTCTAAAAACGTAAAACCACCATCAGTAAATTCATTCATAATTGTCATTCTTTTTCAAAGATGAGAAGACAGGATATTTTGTGGAAAGTTTACAGTAAATGACTATGCCTCTATCTATTGATTCAAATGTCTATTATGAATGAAATAATCATAAATAAGGTTAACATGTAAACTTCAAACTGAAGAGGTTTTTTCAGTATGTATAATGTCTTCTGTTCACATGAGAGATAGACTCGAGATGTCTTCCTCAGCCTCTAATCCAATGTTGAATTATACGTGTAGTAGAGCTTGCCACTCCTGACACAGTGCCTGTATCAATTCATCCTATCTGGATTCAGTGCCTGTATCAATTCATCCTATCTGGATTCAGTGCCTGTATCAATTCATCCTATCTGGATTGGCGATGTCCTTTGACAAACTTGGCGACCAATGATGTTCCAAATGTGCGCAACGGGGTTCAAATCTGGATTTCAAGCAGGCCATGGTAGTCTCGCAACTGACCCTACGCCAAAAAATCTTGCACTGCATGAGCGTGATGTGGTCTGTCATTGTCATCCATAAACATGACCTAGGTCAAAGAGAGTGATTGTCAAAATGAGGCTCTATACTTGTAGTAAGAATGTTTCTTTGGTAATTTTGTGCATTAAGGGCCAGCTTACAGTTATAAGAAATCACAGTCCCACACCATAACTGATCCACCACCACACAGAATCCTCTCTACTGATCCACCACCACACAGAATCCTCTCTACTGATCCACCACCACACAGAATCCTCTCTACTGATCCACCACCAAACAGAATCCTCTCTACTAATCCACCACCACACAGAATCCTCTCTACTGATCCACCACCAAACAGAATCCTCTCTACTGATCCACCACCAAACAGAATCCTCTCTACTGATCCACCACCACACAGAATCCTCTCTACTGATTCACCACCACACAGAATCCTCTCTACTGATCCACCACCACACAGAATCCTCTCTACTGATCCACTACCAAACAGAATCCTCTCTACTGATCCACCACCACACAGAATCCTCTCTACTGATTCACCATCAAACAGAATCTTCTCTACTGATTCACCACCAAACAGAATCCTCTCTACTGATCCACCACCAAACAGAATCCTCTCTACGTATGCAGTTCTAGGTTGCCATCATATACACATTCGTCCATCTCTGATATGTAGCAAAAAGTGACTCGAGAGGGACCAAAACTACTTGGGTGCATTTGAATGATGCATTTCCCTTAGGTCAGAATTGAGCTGCAATAGGGATACAGACTTTAAAAATCTATGGAATGCTAATGCTGCAATTTATTGAATCAATAGGGAAGCATTTTTACATCATTAGTCTATAACAAACATATTTTCATTGATCCACTAATTTTAATGTAGAGTTCATGTTATGTTATTATTTGATATCAAAGTTATGAAAGCCCGTGGGGATCCGAGTTAGAATAGGTCCTCAGTACCCCTTGCTTGTCGTAAGAGGCGACTAAATGGGGTGGTCCTTCGGATGAGACCGCAAAAACTGAGGCCCTGTGTCACAGCAGGTGTGGCACAAAATAAAGATCCCTCCCTGCTCAAAGGCCATAAGCACCGAGCATAGGCCTAAATTTTGCAGCCCTTCACCAGCAATGGTGACGTCTCCATATGAGTGAAATATTCTCGAACGGGACATTAAACACTATAAAATCAATCAAAGTTATGAATTTTATTTCATCTACTTTGTTTTACCATTATTTGCATACCGTCGAGAATTTTTCACTCGTATTGAGATGTCACTAGCTGCAGGTGGAGTACCACAGATTTAGACCTATATAATGCTTAGCACTCCGGGCTGTTAAGCAATGAGGGTTCTTGAGTGTACCAACACCTGTCGTGACACACCTCCCGTTTTTAAGGTCATATTCAAAGTACCTGTGATTCTCACTCCTAAATGCTGAGCATGTGGTGAAGAAGCAATCACTACCTATGTTTACGCCTTAGGTTTGACACCACCATGGTACGAACGGTGCCTTATTGCTATCTTTTGTCAGGTGGTGTTACATTTTGCATCGTTTATTCTCAGATATAACCTGACCATTTGTTACCTATATTGGTTTGTAACAGCGTTAGGGGTAGGTAAAAAAAAACCTTGTGAATTTCATAGTCAACTGGCCCCTTGGGCCAAATCTTGAAAAATGATGCCATTTAAAAACATCCTTACTCCTGAACATGCAACATACAAAATGAGTGTGTAGTTATCATCTCATGGTCTTTAAGGTCCCAGTCTGAATAAATTATATAGCAGAAGTGTATTTCATCATTTAAATACAGTCAAACCTCATTATCTCGAACTCGATGGGATTGAGAAATAACTTTAAGATATCCAAGGATTCGAGATATTGAGGGTAAAATACTTAAAGAATAAGTGGTTGGGACTTCCAAATCACTTCGACATATTCATGGCATTTGAGATATCGGTGTTCGAGATACCGATGTTAAACTGTAAATATCTCCGGGACATGTAGCATGCAGACTCGGAGTCCATAATTATCATTAAAGGTATATACGCCATATTAAACAGTATTTTATCAGAATGATCAACTATGCAAAATAATACTAGAAACACCATGTGATATGAGGACTTCGTTTACTTTACAGTTATGTAATTGTATTAAATGGTGATTTCATGTTCAACATGAAATTTAACTCTCCTGCCATTGCTCAAGGTGGTTCTCTGCCCTGTTTCCGTCTAGATTCCCGCCTACAGACCGTCCACGCTTTCATGTCGCCATGTAATTTGTTGACTTTCAAACTTCCGCATGCAGTGTAACACGATCATGAATATTTCGAAATGGGATGTTCACTATCCGACTCGGAAAATACATGATTAAATAGTAAATTAGCTTGATTGATTTTTAATCCGATTGAGTTAAATTACATAATTTGCATAAAGTGTAAAACTTGTATAGCTTCTCAATGATATAAAACATATGCTTTTTTATTCCTGCAATAATATGCAAAGATTACGGCACATATAACTTTAACACAGAGGCCTCTACCAAAATTTTCTAACTTGTGACTCCTGGGTAAGGGGTTCAACCCCAAAATGGGGCTACATGGCTCATTGTGCTCAAAATACACAAATAAATATCATCTAATTACTTTTGAACAAACTGGATACAAAGTTATAAGCCGTGATTGGGTGTAATACAGGAACCTTGCCATATGTCTGACCTATTGTCTGTCTTCTACTCTCCCATCTCATCTGGGCCAGAACTAACAACTGAAAAATAATGTACACTCATATAGTCAAAAAAGTTGTTTTTGACTGGACAATTTACCAAAACCCTGAGTCAAGGTCAACTAACCAAAGTCACTAGTAAAACGAAAATTAAAAATATTTGTTGTAAGCCACAACTACTTACTGGTTTATATAAGTATTAGAAGCTCATGGTGAAAAGGTTGCTTATATCCAGGTTATATCCAAGCAGTGTGTCTTGACCCTGAATCAATGTCATTTAATCAAAGCCAATTTTCAGTTTAAGAGAGGCACTGAACATGCAACACGAAACGTGTTTGTTCTGTGATACTAAGGTGGCCTAAAATTTCTTTCTTTTCTTTTTTTTTTTTTTTTTTTACTTGTTTTGCTGGAAAAAATTTGAAGTTTGTTGTACTGAGTTTTAAATTTATTTTTTTTCTTCCATTTTTAACATGATAATTCATTGGTGATTCTATTACCTGGGAGGACATCCAGGATCCATGTCATTCAGACAGTGTCACATCTAGTTGTATCAATAGATTTTTGCATGATGTAAATTTTACTCATAAGTAAGCCGAAGTCTCAAGTGAAGCTTTATTCTGTCTGTATACGCTTACACGTTCTTGATTTCACTTTCAAAACCATCAGACCAATTTCAACCAAACTTAGTAAAAGCATTCTTAAATAAAGGGGATATAATACAACCTGCTCATTTGAAGGACCATCATACCCTTTCTATTAAGAAAGATGATTTAAAGACACAGAAGAAAGTAGGGTGTTTAATTTAGCTCCCTTGCAGTTATTATTCATGCAGTCATATATTATGCTTTTTTTTTTCCTTGTTTCTTTAAAGCAACAAGAATAGACAGCAGGGAGAGAATAATCATTAAATTTGTCTACCTTCCTTATTGTTAACGGTTTTGGTAAACAATAATTGAAGTGTAGACACAGATGCTGTGTGGCAGTAATATAGCTGAATGAAAACTTTGTGCCGGATTATCCACTTATTGTTAGTATTTCAGACGCTAGTCTTTTCTCCTGTTACGAACCTCTCTCTAAAGACACCTTTTTCCCATAGCGAACCTCCTTATAGTAAAGCATATTTGCCATTTAAACCTTGCATGAGTAAGCAAGTATCTGACATACACATAATGACTTCACACAGTCAGAGCGATGGCCTAGTTTCGCTTTGCTGTTATTGATTGCTGTACATATATACCAGCTGTACCATTGGATGTAGCTGTCTTCTGTTGGAGTCTTTGGTACGGAGAGTGTAGTGTTAACAGTTGATACTGAATACTGGAATTGACCCTTGGTTTCTCTTGCAAGCTGAAGGAGTTATTGGACATCATTCTTTTAACTCAGGTACGTGCTATTGGTGCAGACAAAAAAACTTCCTAAGCTTAGCAGTTTGTTTAGCGGTTTTTTAAAAGCGAGGTTAGGAATGTGGAATTGAACTGGTTCTTCAGTTTGCGTTTTTCCCCCCCACTTTTTTTTTTTTGTATGACAGTGGATCATTTGTGGTAGGAACGCAGGATGGTAGGTTTGTTACTAGGGTTGGTGTGTTTGTTGTTATATTGGGGATATGATTTGGAAAGAGCACAGAGAACAGCTGGTTGGCAGCTAGGCCATCATCTCTGTGGTTTATGGTGGCATGTGTTAAAGACATTGAGAAAATCTTGTGGGTGCTTTCTGTCAGCAATCGAGTCTATGGGAGATTACATGTTTTTCTCACTTGTTGATGTTTTGCCCAGCAACACCATGAAACTCTTTTCAGAAATAGTTACAATGCAGATAGATTTGAGTATTGGAAGTTGTATGTGACATTCTACATTTGAATACTGTCTGTAAATATGCAACATTTGAAAAATTCTGCATGTTGACCAATTTGATACATACCTGTGAATTTTATTAGGTAATAAATGGTGTTATAAACTTAATAAGTACATTGTACATGTATGTATAAGAATTATTTCAAGTATTTCATTCTTAGAACTTCCTGTTGTAAGCATTTCCTGTCCACAATTGATAGAGGGCTTGATGTTTCCTGTTCTCTATCAGTGTACTTATAGTGCCGCATTACCCCAGACCATGTTTCACCCTCCAACTCACATTTTCACCATTTAAGAACTGACATGTAGTAAATAGGAGTGTGTATAAATACCTCGCCCTGTCTGCTGTTTTCTAAAGAACATATCTGGGTATGTATTGGAGTCCAAGGCCCGATAATAAGCAACCTTTGGACTCGTGTCTGTCTCGAGACAACATTCTTTTGAAGAGATTTTTGCATTAACAGACCATTTTGTCATGGTTACTGTTTTACCAGCCAGGTGAAAAAAACACACACACAAAACAGAATCTTACATTTTTGAGATGAAAAATTTATGTAGGTGGGGTTTGTATAAAGTATGGAAATTTGTGCAATGCATGTTTGACATGCATGAACATGCAGCGTGTGCACATTCGTAGAATGTCTCTACCTGGTCGCGCTTTTTTAATACCTTTGCATTGAATTCAACGTAGTTTCCCACCCTTAAAGTAAATGCCAGACAAGTGTATTCTTATGGTAATCAAACTTATCAAGTGGCAATGCTTATTTTACATAAAGAACTGTACAAGTATTTGAAATATTTATGGATATGAAGAGATTGGATCAGACATAGTTTTGGGTTGTTTTTTTTATCTATGAGACATTGTAGAGCAGAAGATCTCATTTCAATAAGAAACCAGTAGATTGTAAACTATAGCATTTGATTGATTACCTGAGAATAATATATGTATATATAATGCAGTAGTCCCATTCAGAGAAGGCAAAGCAGGGTCAATGAATTCTGTCTACATTCAAGTCAAAGATTTTTTAATTGACATGTCTTGCTAGGTATTTTGTCAGCAGGTAGATTATTGATTGTTCCTTAACTGAATTTGTAAAGTTGTAATAATTTTGTAAAATCATTCAGCGAGATCCAATAATAGTGTTAAAAAGAAAAAAAGAAAGGAAAGATTTAATTGGATTGAATGAAACCTTTTGGATTCTTAAGCAAATTCTGATTATTGAATATATTTTTTGTAAACTTTGTTTACATATGCCGTTATTCAAATTAACAGTGTGATGCCTTGCAAATGTTTTGTGGTCTTAATGGTCCATTATTGTACCCACAATCTAAGAACCTTCAATGTATGTGTATTACATTGTATAATGATATGGCAATACTTCAACTCAAACAACATTATGTAGACCAAAATGATCAGATAAGAAGGATCATTTCAGTGTGTATGAGATTTTTATGAAATAAAAAAAAAGTTTAAAAGTAACAGAAAATTCTAGCTTAGTGTCAGGGCCCCTGGTGTGAACGAACCAAGTACCCTGATGACTGGTGGCCATAATTCATTTTGTTAAAAGTGTACAAAGGGCATGGATGCATATATGCTGCATGCTGCTACGTATTCAGATAGGAACTCAAGGATTTGCTTGCAAGGCAAATATAATCATAAAACAAATCCCAAATAAATCAACACGTTAAAGATGAGATGTTGTTGAGGTGGAAAATATAGTAAATGTAAATCCAGATGTCAGGTGTATTGTCCTTATATGTGTGTACAGGCCACTTAATCAGGTAGTAGCTGAATCTGCCAAATTAGCCAAAATTTAGCGCACCACCAAAAATGTTTTTATGGAGCATAATCTGTTCTTGCTTAAGAAATCTCTGGTCTGTTACTATTGTGTGCTTCCTTCTCAGGTAATGAGAAAGATGTCAGATCGGAGGAATTTATACCATTGATTGTTTTAAAGTATTTTGATAAGACCTTTTCTGATTGGTCATTGTCAAGTAAGTTGATGTCCTGAGAATGAGTTCCCAAGAAAATGACTCCATTCAGAGAACAGAGACTTAATCAGCTGCTACTGTCAAGTCATCACTGATTTGCCGTGTGAGACAGCAGAAAACATCCTTAAAAATCAATAGCATTGAGATCAGTCTGACCGCTTTGAGAAGGAAAAGGATCATTGACCGAAAAGACTTAGGCTGTCTACGTAATTGGCATCCAAGATTTTCAAAACATATCAATATAGAATCCTAGTGCATTTAGGGTCTATCAAAATTAAATTGAGAGGAAGTGATTTCCTTTTCCAGCAGACATGTAGGGCGTAATACCTACACACCTACATGAACCACTGATGTCTGATATTGTTACAAACATGCAATTGAACAAGATCCCGTCTGAGGCAGTATTTCTCTTACCGAGAATTTCTTATTCAATAATTTTCTTCTACTCGTCTGTATCATGCAATACTTAGTACATGTATCACTTCTTTTCCTCTTGTTATTGTTTTCAAGTAGACCAAAAATATATAGATTTCCAGCTAATACACTAGCTAGTGGACGGTTTGGGGAATGGTGATGCCTTTGATTGTGTTTGAAGTAGATGTGTAAATTTGGGAGGTTTTTTGTGCAGTGAAGGCTTATTAATGTCATTAGAATGTATTGACAGCTGATGATGACTCTATGCTACAAACATGCAAGGTGTAGAATTCTGGGGATGCCTCCGCAGGTTGTTCAGCAAGGGGGAAAGCCAGAAAGCTTTGTCGTGACTCAGTCAATGAGCATTCCTAACTGATTGCATCTATCTCCACAATGTGTATTATGTAACTTGGTGAGAAATCGTAAACACGTTTTTTAACCATCTAGGTAATTATTGATTACTGCTTTGGAGTATATCAGCTCCCTGATTACATCCTGAAAGGAAGCTGCGTCTTTGGATTTATTGGGGTCAAGGTCACTGACAACAAGTGGCTAATAAAATCATAGAAAGCTGCATGATAAATAGCATTAGACAAGAAGTGGTGACGGGAGTTTGCCAACACCGACTTTCTCTGCAATGGTGTTTGAACTTATCCTGTGCATGTTTCTCTCCCAGAGAAATGCTGACTACAAAGCAATTTTAAAAATGATGTAAGTGTTTTTCTCATTATCTTAGTTTTCCCCCCAAGTTTTTTGTAAGTTTCATTTTTTTCATTTCTGCATGAATGTGCATTTGGGGGGAAATGCCTCATAGGCAATCATGACATAATCAATTTAGAACCTTTATTTTTTCTTATGTTTGTTTTTAGACAGCAAAGGAAAATCTGCTCTTTGTCGAGAATAACATATGATAGGCCCTATTGTTTAAAAGTCATTTGTCAACAAATCAATCTGCAGGTTATATTGTGTTGATAAAAATATATATACATGTATGCCCTTGTGAAAGCTATCGGATATGGGTGATAAAGTTGTAGTGTAGCAAATTAAAACAGTTTTCCTCATTTAGCAAATGATTGCAAGTTTAGTGTAAAGTTATAAAGAAAATGATTAAAACCCCTACAAGACTTAAATGCAAGCCCTACAGATTTCCAGTCTAAAACTTACATGTACTGACACAGCTAGATGAAGAAACTTTTACTTGTGCATCTGTATTGTATTTGTAACTTTGTAATATAAAGACTTTTTTAATACTTAGCAATCATGTATTATAAATGAAAGCAGTATGTTTGAATATCTACCTCTGACCTGACTAGAAGTCAAGATTAATTAAACGCAGCTTATCAAATCTGAAGTCATTATTACTACTGCCGGTGCCCCGGCTCAACACTAACTTGCCCATTTCTAGACATTACATGATATTATATACTATATACTCTTCAGTTCCAGTGTACTGATACTTGATAGTGGAAGGCTTGGAAGTTCATTTAAAATATAAAGTGTGACACTTGTTAAGTTCACATATAAATAAAGACCTCTCTGGAGTTTAAAGGTCAATTTCATGACAGGAATATAATGCATGGATATCATAAGTTTTGCATGCACAAATATGTACTGACAACCTGTATACCTAATTAATTATCCAGTCTGGCATACTGGTGCATACTGATTCACAAGAAGGAGAAAAAATCCAACTTGTTTAGTCGAGAGATTGAACTAGCTCAGTGCTCAAAGAAGTGTTAACTGCTTGAAGTTCAAAATGCAGATGTCTTTTAATTAAATTCATATCAATTGAATTATTCTTGACATTAAGAATGTTCCTAAATATTAAGTTTTAAAACTTTCTATGATAAGAGTTCTTTCCCAATATTTCCATAGGGAGACCGTAAATGGAGAGGTTGTTTGAAATAAAACCGTAAAAAATGACAACTAGGCAAGGTTGTTTTTCTTAGGTAAAAAAGAAAAAAACCGAGGTTGGCCCTCATGTTGACACGCGGTTTTTGACGGATTACATGACTGTTATTACTGATTGGCTTCCGCAGGATGACATTGCATGTCAGAGAGTGTCTGCTTGAACATGAATGCACATTTTCTCCTTACAATAGGGGGCATCACGCTCGAATGAAAAGGACCGATGAGGCCGATTCATCCGAGTCCTGATGAATTTAATGATGGTCGAGATCTAATGAATTGTGAAGATTTACTTGCGTACTGTATATATAAAAAAAAAAGCAGAGGAAGAATGTTGGGTTACAAGGTATTTTGTTGTGTTTTGGTCTTTGATCTGTGAGATGGATATGATTCACCAGGAGTGTATTTGGGGCAAGTTGCTATTGATAAAGAAGTATACACAAAAAACACATAGATCCCACTAGTATATAGTAGAGCCGAGTCTAAAAATAGAGCATTATTTTCTCACTACACATGCAGGAAAAATCTTTGAGTGGTTTGGCATTAACCAAGCAAAGTTCTGAATCATTCTCTGGTATTCTGGGAATTGTATTGTTTAGACTTGATAGTATCTAAAATTGACTTCATTCAGTTGTATCTTTAAATGAATATTTACGAAAAGAATGTGACATTTTAATATTGTTGTCCAGCTGTTTAAAATACACTTAAATATCGCCCGACAACAGTGTTGTCTTGTATGGAAGAGTCAACTGCAAAAGGTCAAGGTCACCAAAAAGGAAAATGTATATGAGATTTTAGCTACATTTCTTACCTGATTTTTATCAAAGTTGCAGAAATGGAACCCTGTATAATCATGACATGTGGGGTCCCTACCTGGTCACATGTGAGAATAAGAGGAAATCCTAATTTCCTTGCATGTACGCAATTTAAACTATGTTTCTACATTGTAACTTCTTTATTTAATCAAACATTTAAGAATGTTGCTTTGCTAAAAGGTATTGTATCAGTTCCTACTGATTTTCAATGTTGATTATTGCATTTGTAGCAGTCAGACAGGTTCGATCGCCGATGGCCTGATAGCTGGTTGGGCACCTGACTAGAGAATTCAGGGGGCTTGGGATTAAATCCTGGTCTTGTCCATTGCATTTTCTCCCTTCTGGTTACATTTGGTGCCATGGCCCCTCCTCCCCCTGGAGCTTACAGGTGATTATCCTGCCAGGGGCAAAAAGAATCAGGTTTGTTTGTCTTTGAGGAGGAAGGAATGTAGTGGTCAGCCGAGTTTGATCGCGGGTGGGTAGATAGCCCTGTTGGTAGAGCACCTGACTAGAGATTCAGGGGCCCAAGTTCAAATCCTGGTCTGGTTTGTTGCATTTTTCTCCTTTCCGGTTACACATTCATAATTCCAGTACAAGATACATTTTCTGTCTCTGCATAAGTTTTCATTTATCACTATACAAATAACTGATGTAAAATGAAAAATATATGATTCCCCTAGACTTAAATGAGCTGTTGAGTATTGAAATATTAGTAATCCTGGTATGTTATGAGAGCCAATAGTCTGGTCCTCGCCATTACCACTCCGTTTTCAATAGCGAAGTATATAAACAGAGTAGCAGGGATGGGAACCAGATTAATGAAGGCCATGAATTAATTCAATAATGAAAATATTTAAACAATACTTTTTATTATAAACTGAACTGGGATGATTTCATGCCAACATTTTTTTTTTAAAGGTATTTGGGGAAATTGAGTTTACATAGACAGTATTGTTTCTATATAAACAGAGAAAATATCGAAACAATTATGACCATGGAATCCACTGTGTTCAAATTGACTGTTGACCTAACATGGCTACATCAACAAACAAAATTTGAAGTTGTGAGTTTTCATGAGTTTCCATGGAGCTTAAATGGATTCTTGAAGATATGTTTGGACACAAGTTTAGTGGGAAAACGCTGGGATTTTTTAATTTATTAAAATTTTGTGATGATGATGCAAGAATATAGCAATATGTGCAGGGGGAAAAAAACTACACCGTAAATCAAAAGTTTATAAAGTGGGCACATCTGCAGCTCTGATATTTGTCCCAATTTTTCCCTCAGAGACCTACAGTTATGCACTTAATTCCTTGGTTCTTGAAGGTCAAATGTAAATGATTAAGGTCGATGGGAGGAAATATTCCAAAATTCCATGCACAAAAGATTTTTCTTACATATTTTCTAACTTGACTTTTAGGAAATTTTCAGGAATTCTACCAAAGCGTAAGGGTCTGGTTACCTATTGGGTTTTAGGGTAAGATGTAAAGAGGCAAGAATCTAGAACTCCTCATGTACGTGTTACCCCTTTTTATAAAATTTCCAGGGGAAAGCACTATGCTTATGCTACGTTTGGATTGCTATTGGTTTTTAAGGTCATTTGTGAAAAGTCAAGGTCAATTGTTGGGAAATTACAAAATTTCTTTTAGGTGTACTTATGAAATTTTGCTGGTACAAGTTGTGATACTGTATTAATACAAAGAGACAAAGGCAAGGTCCTAACAAGTGACACGCTGCAGGAGGGAGCTCTGCATAGCTCAGTAGTAGTGTGTAGCTATTCCATTATATGCTTTGTCTTCAATATTTCAGTTTTACATTTTTACAGAAGTAATTTTCACAGAAAAAGTGAGCAGAACTGATGTCTTGAGTGTACACACTGTCTGCCGCTATTCAGCATAAGGAATCTAATCGTTCTATTACTTCTGCCACTATTCAGCATAGGGAATCTAATCGTTCTATTACTTCTGCCACTATTCAGCATAGGGAATCTAATCATTCTATTACTTCTGCCACTATTCAGCATAGGGAATCTAATCGTTCTATTACTTCTGCCACTATTCAGCATAGGGAATCTAATCGTTCTATTACTTCTGCCACTATTCAGCATAGGGAATCTAATCGTTCTATTACTTCTGCCACTATTCAGCATAGGGAATCTAATTGTTCTATTACTTCTGCCACTATTCAGCATAGGGAATCTAATCGTTCTATTACTTCTGCCACTACTATGCATAGGGAATTTAATAGTTCTGTAACAGGAAGGGAGAAAATGCAATGGTCTAGACTGATCGAGATTTGAACGTGGGCCCCTTAATCTCTAGTCAGGTGCTCTACCAACTGAGTTAACTGGCCACCGGCGATCGAACCCAGCTGACCACTACATTCCTCCCTCCAAGACATTAACCCAGGATCTTCAATCCCCTGGCAGGCTTTTTCACCTGTCAGTTCCAGGGGCTGGTCTACGGCACCAAATGTAACAAGAAGGGAGAAAATGCAGCGGACCAGACTGGGATTTGAACCTGGGCCCCCTGAATCTTCAGTTAGGTGCTCTACCAACTGAGTTTACTGGCCACGGCGATCAAACATGGCTGACGGCTACAGTTCTATTACTTCTGCCACTATTCAGCATTAGGAATTTAATAGTTCTATTACTTTTGCCACTATTCAGCATTGGGAATTTAATAGTTCTGTTGCTTAATACCATATGATGCTGTCTTAATGGTATACTTGATGACCCGAGAAATAACTTGTATGATAACCTCATGACTACTTGTTAAATTGTTCTGTTTTAAACCCCATACCAATATTTCATTTCAATTCAAAGCTGTGAAGTATATGATGAAGCTACATGTCTTGATATGTTAATGGCATTTATTCTAATTTATGCTATGTCACTAAAGTTGATTTGGATAGCAAATAAATTGTATATCTTTCATTGAGGTATATGGCATTGTTAATGTGCTATAGATAATGTATTAAAATATATGTGAATGGAAAAAATCAGAACTACACCCCTCATTATTTCATTTTACTATTTTACCTGACATTAATATTATTAGAGTACTAAAAAGGCAAAGAATTTCATGTAGTTTAATTTGGACTGAGTTATTTGCATTAGGTATTTACCTCAGAAAGGGGGTGGACCAAATGCATTCTGCACTGTGATAAAATCCCAAGTTCACCAAGTGAGGTGAACAAGAGGGCCCCTTTATATTTTGGTCATGATATGTAAATACATCTAAACATCTTGGTTAAACTTCACAATATAATATCTATTGCCTACACAAGGCAAAGGTTGTAAAGGTTTTGTTCTCGGTAGGAAGGGCTATATTACCTGTGTCAGATGGCCGAATTCTTTGGTCTTGGTATTTTAGGAACGGATGAAATACATAAAGAATAAATCAGTACTTCATTGACGGGATCAATACTAAGAACATTTAAGGAGGCATACCACATCCTCACGAATTTCAATCAGAGTATTAGCCATAGATGTAAAAAAAAAAAAAAAAAAAAAAAAAAAAAAAAAAAAAAAAATCAGAGTTATATTCTTTATTTGTTTAAAATCTTCCTTAATCTGGTTAGCTCAGTGGCAGTCTGGCAATCGGTCTTGTGTTCAAGTTCCTCGGGGCTTTCAATTTTTTTTTAATGATTTTACACTAAAGCTGCAGTTTTTTGCCATGTGGGATAAAAAAAAATTAATTTCCAATACCACAGCATTCGTCAGACATTAAGCTCTCCTATTTATTGCAGGCCGGTATTTAAATTTGATGATGTGCAGAATGCAGGATTACTTAGAGTCATTAATTACGGCCAATGATTTACAGTAGATTGTATTTCGGAATGTTAATTGATAAAACATCATCTTAATTCAATTGCAGAGAGAGAGAGAGACAAAAAATGTATAAGAAAATTGACAAAGAATAGACATGTACATTTATATTCAATATCTTAATTATCACATTCAAATTATTTTCAGATCATAAACATTTTTAAAGTATGCTGCATACATGATACAATTAATGTATACTGGTAAAGTTTTAGAATTAAGAATTAGATTAAAATTCTGTTTTCAAACGCCCACAACTATGATGATAGGGTGTGATGTCAGGCGGATAAAGCTAACAAAGTGATTCATACCATACACCCCTTTTTCATCCAATCTTCAATGCAGACAGAAAAAAATTTGCATGATAAACAACTTTATATTTTGCCAAATCTGGAGTGTGTTTAAGAGTGAAGGCAGACATTGCACAATTGTTCATGTGAATCCTGGTTCTTGATCCACCATAATGCACCTAGTGTTTGGAATCTCTTATAATGAAATTGGGATGGAACAAGATAGAGACATATTTGTTAAATCCCCCGCAAACAAAGTTATGGGGGGGGGGGGGGGGGGGGGGGGGTCACTTCGTCCATTTATCTGTAGACTTGTTTTGTTTAGAGATAATCTCAGAGGCTGTTTGTTTACTTTTACCCATATTTGGTGGAAGTGTTTTATAATATATAAACCTGGTATTTTCAGGTTAATTTGTTCAATTTGGAGAAAGTGGTGGCCATTTCTGTACATTCTGCCAATATCCTCCCCCACAAGTTATATTGGTTTCATTATAGGTCTGCCTGTCATTTCACTCTATCAGTTATTGGGACAATTAATCATTTTCCCTTAGTTGTGTGTAGATTCAAGTTGGTGACAAAAGACTTATACTGTACTGTTACTCAGACTTGTATTTCCTTCTTTTTACACCACGAATATTGATAAAAATCAAGGTCATAGGAAGTTTGCGTAGCTTGTAACTTGTATTCAGGTGAAACATGAATAGTGTTGTAACTCGTGTCTTTCTGGTCTTCAGCTATATACAACATTTCAGATATATGTCTCAATAGGGATGAGCTTTATTGGGAGTTTTATAGTCCCATAAGGACCGATCTTATGAATTTGAATTATAAGCCCCCTGTAGTTTTTCAGATTTTTAAGGAAGGACTAATTTTATTTGACTCTAGTACCAATATTCTCTTGAAGGTGTCATTAATTTCTGTGTATATTGTTTTTGTGATATTATTGTTCATGGTGTGATGGTAAAGGAATAGATTCTGCCATGTTATATGTGACATCAGCTGTGTTCTATCTATTAACATACATGCATGAAATCTTACAGAATGTGTCAAGCTTCCAAGTTCCCAGCCAACATTGGCTTAGCATTAAAAAATAGGTCAGAGCTCTGGAAAATACAGAGATTATAATGTAATGTTTTCATTTAAAGGGGTTTGGGGGCAGGACCGCTGAAGCAAAACAATTTGTGGTGTATATATGAAAAATAAAAACCCACCATTTACATGGTGAAATTCCTGGGGAGGATCTCTTCATCCTGCACTCCCTGCTGGATCCACCACCCATGGTGATTGTTGCTGCTGGATCCACCACCCATGGTGATTGTTGCTGCTGGATCCACCACCCATGGTGATTGTCCCTGCTGGATCCACCACCCATGGTGATTGTTCTGGATCCACCACCCATGGTGATTGTTGCTGCTGGATCCACCACCCATGGTGATTGTTGCTGCTGGATCCACCACCCATGGTGATTGTTGCTGCTGGATCCACCACCCATGGTGATTGTCCTGGATCCCAGTCCACAGAGGACTTCCAACTGCACTCTGTGTATCTGAATATATGATATGTCCGTCTTCCACTTCTTGCCTACATTCCATGATGATACTATGAATATAAGCTTGATTCGATGCACTTCACCCCCTAGACCCCAACAGTGATATTTTCTAGAAACTTAATTGAATATCATGATACTCCTATCCTCCTAAAAATTTTGGCTTGAAAAATGTCCCTAACTTGATTAAGCTTATATATTAAGAGCTTTGGGATTGGGGATGCAGACTTTGTTTAAATTATTTCCCTCAGGTCTCAAACAAAGGCAGCCCCCATTTGGGTCCTTAATTAAAGAGGGCATTCAATCCGATGACTGGTGGTGGTTAATAGGACAAATATAGTATGTCCTTTTTCATTGAATATTGAAAGAAAACAACAAAAAGACAAAATATTTGACAGCATTGATGTAATATATACTTAAATTCTGGAACAGCTATCTTCTGAAAGAAAAACTTGCTATTAACAAGCTTCCTTATTTTCAAATCCAAAGTCAATATTTTTAAAATGTCAAACAGCCTATCACACTTATTCTGCTGTTTAAGGAGGAGATGAGATATTATAGTCTGCAAATTGTGTTTACTAAAAGAACACCCTTAAATTTTATAATGTCTTTATTACCATACCATAGGAACAAAACCAGAAGTCATGGGTGTGATAAGCATTAGAATTGCCCTGATCATACAGTGTAATTATAAACTTGATTGTTCCCTGAAGGTAAAGAATTTCATACTATCAGTCTCTCCGCTTTACAGGGCTAATGCAGCTGATGTTTTTCAGATGTAGTAAATTATGACAATTTTTGTCATTATGCGTAATCCAAAAATAACCAAATTCAAGGTGAAATATTTTCAGGTCACATACTTACAGATGTGTGGATTGAGGGGCAATAAAACCTTACCATTGTTTTGAGATTAATGCAGGCTGTTGCAGATGCAGAGACACTGAAGTATGCATGCAGTGCTCATTTTCCCCCATTTCAGGTGTTAATGGTGCTGATCCAGGTTTGACTTCCTGTTTCAAGGTCCATTGTGCCAACATGAAGATGTCAGGTGCACCATTAAAATTTATCAGGATCAGTGGAAGTATTTGCACCATCAGCATATTTGTGGTAGCACATGATAAATGACATTTAACATACTGTTGGCTATTTTACAAACACATTAACTTATTATAATTACCAAAGTATAAATTCCTACTTATTCTTTGAGGTTTGCTCTCTGATTGGTCAATGCAAAACAGTTATTTTCATGCAAGCATGGACTTTCTGAATACTGTGCTAATTTTCTGCTGGGCCGTAAATTGTATTTTATTTCTACTTTTTTGTGTTTTCAAAATTGATTTAACCCTCTGTTATGTAAGGTGATTGGAGAATAATTACAGGCAGTTTGCTTTGATGATGTTCATAATAACCATGAATTCTTATTTCTGACATGAACCAGGATTCTTTAAATGTTTAGCCCTTGGACTACTGAAGGACTGAAGTTATGGGTCAAGGCCATGCTGCTAAAGTTAGGGAGGCTGAATGTGAATCTATTGCTTGTGTACTTTAAAAAAAAAAATAGTGCCACATTGGCACACTATCTGTAGCTTTAAATTGCAAGCTGCTTTGTTACTGTGTACAGAATAGTTGTAAGAGACATTTACAATACTACAAATTTAGACTATTGATCAATTCTAAAGAACAAGTTTCATAATACTTGTTGAATGTCACAAAATTTTCTTATCTATTATCAGTGTTAAACTTTTATCGATATAGGGAGTTATCATTGTTGCATTTAAAAAAGAATATTGAACACCAAAATGACTGGAAGTTGTTAGCAATCGTTTTCAATGAGGGGCCATGTGGGTATAAACATTATGCTGGTGTGGTAATTGCAGCAGAGATCACAAATCCAGATTTTTTTTTTTTAAAAAGGACTCATTGTGTGCCTGTGAAACAAATTCCTTGTCTTTGTGCTTAGCTCTTTAATCACCGGGTGTTATCTGATATTTTGTCGAATCACGATTCTGAATTATAAATTGACCTAAGAGTGGTGTAAAGTCTTCTACCTGGTCTGTTTGTTTTTGTTGGGAACAAACAACTGAGATAGGTTTAAATTCTTTTGCCGAAAAAATTCAATACACACTGGAGTACAGACATTAAAACGGTTACCACCCCCAGGGGCGACCAAAAGAGAGACCTGTGTTGACCTTGTTTTTGATGAGTCACCAATGCGGATAGGCTGAGTGCTATTTACTACAAACCGGTACTTCTTGTAGTAAAGTTTTATCGTTGAAGTTGGCATAGGACTTAAGAGTTGAGTGGGTCTTCTTTTCTCCCAACCTCTAACATTGCCAGTTTACCTTCAAAGAATGGTCTTTAGAGCAGGTATGGGAATTTCTGATTACTTTTTGATAGAGAAGTAGGGTATTCAAAATTCCCTGCCTCTCTCTCTCTCTCTCTCTCTCTCTCTCTCTCTCTCTCTCTCTCTAACTAAATGATATGAACTATATCTTGCAACCTGTAAAATTTTGCATTTGTTTGACTTGATTATCATACCTGAGCCCATGCCTTTGATACAGGTACATGTGTATTGCTTGTGGCTGGTATGTGGTGTATTGTTCGTTCAATCAAGGTAAATTATTTGTATATCTGCAGGGTAAAAAAGCCATCTTGTGGGGTTATCAATATCATTGTGTAATGAACACTGGTAAAGTTTCCATTCACAAATACACATTTTACAATGGTCATTGTTAAGGCCATCCTTTATGCTGTGTGTATGACAAGGATTTAATGGCAGCTTTTCTCATTTCTGTGTTTGACAAAAAGGTGACACAAACACTTATGACCAGCCACTGTTCTTGATAACATCTGGTATATACTGTCGATTTTTCTGTCAATTCAAGTGTAATGTACAGTATGTACATGTAGTGTCTCTAATAATATACCAATAGGAAATTAAAGGACGGAAAGCAATAGGGAAAGGTAAATAATGTATATAGGGTCTAAAAAGCCAGGGCAGCTTGGAGTAATGAGTATGATATTGAATTAGGGCCATGGTAATTCAGTAACCATTCAGTCAAAGTTGTTGACCAAAGTTTAGGCTTTTTGTTGTTTAACTGGTATGGAGTTCATGAGTGGGGACTTTTAAGGTTTATTATTTGTGTCTTGTAGTGCAAAGTAATTTTGCTGGTCCGTAACCTACATTATGAGGGGTGTTTGTCAGTTGCTGATCTAGCAATTGAAATAATAAAAAAAACACCAAGAGATCTGGAGGCATTTAATTAGCCATGCTTGAAGATAAAATAATATTTACTGATTAGAGATGTGGGTCTAGATGCAAAGCTAATTGACACCTTTTAAGGTGTGTATGTGTGTAAATATATAATCAATAGTTAGCATGGACACAGATTGCTATAATACAAAGCATGTGATCGTTACCCAAGTGGTTTAGTGACTGATTCATATAATCATTGTCTCAATGAAAGTTCAGTTCATTTGTACACATGGGGAGGAACTCTTATATTGTCCAAACCACTGGAAGATTTAGTGTACATTTTTATATACACAGATTTAGGTGACAAGCGTGATGGATGGGTCGCCCCTGTAGAGCACGGAGTGAACTTCGTCAATGAATATTACTTATAGCTGAAACGGAGCGACAGAACGCTTCAATGCACAATTGCTTGGCAAAGTACACCATGGAATTTCATAGTTTGCCCAAATACTATCAGCAGATAAAAAGGTTAAATCTCCTGCTACCAGAAGAATTCTAGTCGTTCGTAGGGCTTTTTTTTTCTTGCATTCACAAAGGATTAGAAGGACAAATATAGCACACACAGGGTTTTTTTTCTCTCTCCTAACGTGCATGTCATATACAATGGATAAGACAGTTTGTGTTGTGCTACAGTAGATTTATGAATAGCCCACATGTGAACCATGAAAGCAAGATAGTAAAGAGGTAAGTGGCTTAATCACACTTTGTGCCTTGTTTATGTAGTGTACAATGTGCTTAACTGACTTTCAAGATTTACTTTCCTGCACATATAGGCACAAGAAAAATTTGCCCCCTTCTTCGTTTGTGTTTGAAGTGTTCTAGTCATGGAAACATTTGACAGGTTTTTGTTGGATTGAAGTTTTTTGAGGACTTTTAAATGAGGCCATGTCTATTAAGAGAAAATCTGGAAGACTTTGGCCAATTTAACATTGTTGATCATAACCTCATGATGACATGATGACATCAGCATAACCTGTATCTCTTTGTTGAATTAATTGAATGGATCAATAATGCACATTGTATTTAAAGACGCATTGTTTTTTGTTTTGTTTTGTTTTTTTAAAGCCGGAAAGGAATTCCAATCAATATTGTGCACCACCCAGCTAATATTATTGGATTATAGTTCTATCATTTACAAATTATTATTTTTTGTAAGCAATTAGCTTGCTAATAAATCTTGATTTCAATATTATATACCTGTAGTTCATATTGTACTTGTGAAGAGCATAAATGTAATGGTTCAATGAATATTAGTAAAAAAATCAATTTCAATGTGATGAAGTCTGCATCTGTGTTAGAAGTCAAAAATTTAAGTTACCATGTACATGTACTGTGAAAAAATTTCCCTCCAAAATCATAGATTATGCAGCAAGGGGCATATTGTTTTTGGTTTGCTTGTCTATCTGCAACATTAACATTTGTCATTACTTCTGAACTTAACCATAAGCTGACTCTTGGAAATCTGAAAAGTCAAAGCTATTTGATGATTCTATGTCAAGGACAGATACACCACAGTTCAAATTAACGAATAGCTATGAATATAGCCACTACTGGGGGTATATAGTGTTTTATAACCACATTTTGTTCTGTTAGAAATTTTCTATAACACTTTTTTTTTTCATTTCTTGATTGTGAGAATATTGCCAAGAAAAAATAAAAATTTCTTTCTAGATTGATGACTATAATACCAGGCAGTACCTTTCATATAAAATAGGTATTTTTGATCAGCAGCTGTTACTGATATCCGAGGTGTGAATCCCAGGGGTAGTTACTAGCGACTGCCATTTATATATCATTACATAAACTTGCAAGAAGCAGTCTCCTGAATATTAGGACATAGACTGTAATTTATATATCATTAATACATATATTAATTCTTACAAGAAACAGCGAGTAAGTCGTGTGAATATTAGGACATCAAGTCCTGCAGATATAGGCTGAGTATCATACAATTTGGTTTTGATATTTACAATTTATCAGAGTTTTTTTTTTTTCTGGTTTTGACAATTAATTATTATTGATTTGTCTTTAATTTGGAATCTTGTTGTCGTATATGAGGATTTACACATTACGTAAATATACACAGAGCCTTCATTTCCATACACCGTGGCATTGTTGGGGAGAGTAAGTTGAATTATTTATTTTTAGAACGCACGATTCTCTGGCAGTATATACTCCCGTTTCCTGACACAGGTAATTCCTTCAAGTCGTGTGAATTAATGCATTGCAATTAGTCGCCACTTTTATAAATTATTTGCCAACAATTAGGAAGTTAGCATTTTTGATGATTATTTCATTGCTTGTTGTGCATTTGTTAAACACTCAGGTGACACACATCTAAAACTGAAGGAATTTTCTTTGGCTGGTTAATTTACTTTTGATAGGAGCTGTGCATGCATCTGAATAAGAACCATGTGAAGAAAGCATTGCGATTATTTTAGTTGTTCATCGATATTATTCATTGTGTGGAAAGTTGTAATTTTGTAACAGTAATATTTTACTGTATGTTTTTATGGCATATCATGTAACAGGTTGGAATATTTTTAATTGCATGTATTTACATGTATTATGAGACAAATTATGAAACATATCAGTGTAATAATGATTATTATTATACCTCTACAAAATTTAGTACTATATGAAGTTTCATAAATCTATACCAGTCGTGTTGTCGGTATAGTAAAACAGTTATCGAATGCTAAATTCGGACAGTAGTCATGTTGTCAGCCCCAAGGCTAGAACTTTCGCCTGAGGGCTTTTAGCTAGGCCTTAAAATGTTTGAAATATATAATAAATATCTAGTATTTATGCATATCAGGATTACAAACTAAGATAAGGTAATTGTGTTGGATTGATCGTAATTTGTTACAATAGTGTAAAGTATATATATGTCGCGTTGAACTTTCATTTCTGGCAGCTGCCTGCTGTATATAGTAGGTGCTGTGACAAATAATCATGGAATGAAGACAATACCTGTATGACTAATTTACTAAAATCATAAAGTATAAATGTAGTTTAGAACACAGAGGGAGATACTACATTTAAGTGCCTAATATCCCTATGTTCCTTAAATGTATGAACAATTCTAGTTTGAACATTATGTAAAGAAAACAAAATCATCAAAGTGGAACATTGGTAGAAAATCACATTATCTGTTCTAGTAAATTGATATAATCTTTTGGGTCTTTGTTTAGAGAAGCAGAAAAAATAAAACATTTATCAAAATATATATCTACCAATATAGAATATGTCATTGAGGATGATTGTGAAATATCAAGCCATGAATACACAATAAAAGTGCTGAGAGGTAGCAATTTAACTATTACCCCTGATACTAATTATGGCTCTTGGCTATCAATAAGTTAGAATTATTGGCCATGAAAGTTGATATGAATTGCATTTTGGTGCATGAAAAATGGTAATTTAGAAACGGAAAACTGTAGGTGTGTGGGCGTTGACCAAAAAAAATCAAACCTGCTGAACAAGAATATCTAAGGGTCATGTGACTGAAAATGCACTTGGTATACCTCTTGTTATTTCCCAGACGTGAAAAGACCATTACATAGTTTGTCTGGAACTGTAAAAGCATGAAAAGAAATGGTAGTGTTCACACACTAAAGAGTAATTGCACAATTTGATGAAAATATTGGGTCCACATTAAGGCCAATATTAGGTCAATTCACTCTCTGTTTATGACCTCAGGCTAATCAATGATAACTGTTATTGGGCATGGTCATCTAATATTGATTTTGTTTTTTGTGGTCATGATGTGCACTTGGAGTCCTGCAAGCTTAAATACATACCAATCAATAGGTCTGGTTTTAATCACAAAGTGACTCAAACATCGCCCAGAGCTTGCCCTACAATTTTCCAGCTTGGCGGATTGTCAATTGAGGATCTATAATCCCTTTGTTGTATTTCATTCATTCAATTCCTGATGAATGAACTGATTATGGAGACTTTAAAATTCCTCAAGGAGTTACGCATGTATTATATATTGATATATATATGTACATGTGTACACTAGGATACTGAAATCTTGAACTAGTAGTTACACGTGTGTGTAGGACTGCATATCCTGTTCTATTGTACTATCTATAGACGCTATAATGGTCACTGTACGTGATACTAAGTATAAGTTCAGATAATGCCCAGACTACGCTCTTGTTGTACACAGTGGAAAGTTAATTTATGTGAGTGTATGTGTTTGTTTTCCTATCCTTATGTCAGGAAGTATGGTGTAAGTTTAGGTATAAATAACTCTTGTGTTGTGACATATCAACACTAAATATATTGTGCAGGTCTAAATGATATCGTAAACACAGTGGTCTAAAGTACATGGTTATGTAAATCAATATTGTACAGTGCTATAAATTGCACAACTGATCGAGATCTTTTTTTTAAAAAAATAAAACCCGAAATGAATCAATCCAATTGATGACGTACATAGAAGAATATTTTTATCTGTAAATTGGATCTGATTTTTTAAAAATAAGTCGGTGATGAGGAAAATTCATTAGATTATTTGGAGAGATATTTTAAACTTTTATTCATTTGATTTCAGAATCAGAAGATGTGAATTCAGGATCCATTAATTCGATTTGTGTTGTACAACATGGTTTCCCTTCAACCACAAAACCTGTGCATCACAAGACACTTTGTCAGCTGCTGACACAAAGGATTGACACCGACATTGGCAATGAGCAGCAAGTAAAGAAAGGGGAGATAATCAAAGCTAGTATAGAGGAAAACAATAATGTGGCACTGGACCTGAAAAATGACAGTAGAGAACGGATGAATAAAAACAACAATGGCTTCAGTAGAATGACTGGAAGTGCTCCTCATAATAGCAGTGAAAATATCAATTGGCTAAACGATGGCTCTAGCAATCAGTCTTCACCACCGAGGCCTTCCGAAGGTATGATAAGTAATGTCAGCAGCATAGGAAGTGAATCCCTTTCTACCACCATGTTAGCTTCTGCAGCCTCTCCAGGTAATATGTCAGGGGTTTTCCGACCGCCATTGAATGAAACTACTTCTAGACTTCTAACCCATGGAAATAGTCAATATCCGAGTCTATATTCAACTGGAGGTAGTGCGAGCAGTTCCATTTCTCCTTACTCACTGCAGGGACACAGTCCCTCTACAGTACAAGGACCACACTTACAATCTCTGGCACATTATAATACATATTATCAGCATCCATATAATTTGCAAAGATCAGGTATCCTGACAGGACCTTATCCTCAAATTGAGTCGTACTCGGCTGTGTTACAAAGCATGGGCACTGTTGTGCAACAGACTTCACACACTCAAATTCCACGCAATACATATGGTCCGGTGACACAGTATTCAGGGCTCAGTAGCTCTCACCCACGCTCGATGTCTGCATCAGTGTCTCCGAGCCCTGATGCTCACCATGGAGCCAGCCAACCGGAGATGAGTCTCACAGAAATGAAAAGAGAAAAATTACAAGAGGAACACGATATGTTGTCTCGTCTGAAAGATGAGCGTGCTCAAAGTCTTTCATCTATTGAATTTTCTGGAGGAAAATCTGTATCATTTAAGGACCCACCTCGTCGGGAATCTCACCGCGAGGCCAGCTACAAAGTGCCTAGTGGAAAGGAGGGGAGTTTAAAACACCGTATTCTTACTCGCCCTTCAGACAGTGCAATACAGAGTTCTCATTTAGACTCGAGGTTCTCTACCTACACGGGTGATGAACCAGCCCTTAAACGATCAAAAAATAATCATGGTGGGGTGTCAACCAAACATTCCATGGACGAGGGTCCCAATGTGCACTCCATGATGCCTCAGTCCTCCATGCGACAGAGCCCAGCCATGACCCAGGGCTCGGGTCCACAGTTACATTACCCTCCCCATTTCATGAAAGGATCAATTATACAGCTTAGTAATGGTGAATTAAAACGAGTGGAGGACTTGCAAACAGATGATTTTGTACAGAGTGCAGAAATCAGCAGTGATCTCAAAATAGA